>NW_017567111.1:2008341-2011254 GCF_001661255.1 Hansenula anomala
CATTGTTACATTCCATCATATTTCAGGTATCTCAAACTGCTCAGATTTTCTCACCAAGAAATACTCAGGTCCTGAAATTCAAAAGACATTAACCTCCACACCATTCAAGAATCATTTCTTTTTAAATCTATAGGTACTTCACTCATTCTTTCATATTCAATCACAACCAATTGAACACCGGTTAACAAAAGACAACACAATATAGTTCCAAATCAAGTTTCATCATATTTAATATTATTACATTCAATAAATACTCAGAAATGAGGGGGGGAATGTCAGGTATTACATAACCAGAATAACCAATTATGCACAATTCATCAATACTCAACATTTCACATCAACTATAAGAAGAATCAAGAATCCACTAATTGTAACATTATATGTATATTAATAGAACATCGGAATTACCTTATATACACACAGTAGAGGATATTCTGTCATATGACATAATCCGGTATGGGGCCACATGTGTCAAGTGACAAGTGCGGCGCATAGCAATTCTGCTCGAGAAATTTCCAATTCAACAACTGCTGAATTACGTGTGTATAAGCAAATGAATTTGTGTATTAGATTTAGATCGATCTAAATCTTACTTCTTTCTGGTCAAGAATAGCCTCTTGTGGCACAATGACATCTTGTTCAGCAAAATAGTTTGTATCTGTAATATACCACTTGATGCAAAGAATCAAGCACGGCAAACTAGCCATATAAAACACATACCAGATTGCCATGATGCTTGTGAAGCTTAATGATGTAGCATTTAATCCAAAGGCTAGGGCAATACCACCTGCTTGACAAGCTGGAATAACACCAGAGTATAAACTCAATTTCTGAGGATCATTACTGAATGCACCAATAATCCAAAGTCTCATATCTAGGAAAAGACCAAAAGCGATACCACCACAAACATACCAAACATATGGACCAGCATATGTTTTCATTGACCAATCTAAATCAGGTAGTTCGGATTCTGGACTAGCTGGATCAAATTTGGCTTTACCCCAAGCACCATACATTATGTAGAATCCAATAAAGAAACAATTTACAAAAAAATATGTCAATCCTAACCCCATGTAACCTCTCATCTTTCTTGATTTCCCCTTTTGATCAAGTAAAAAATATAATGCAAATGCTCCAGGAATTTGAACTGCCCAAAATGAAAAATTATTTAAAGTTCTTGACCGAACATTGAACATAAACCCATTCAAGTTAGCTGCAGGTGCTAAAATTGTCTCCGCTGAAAATAATGGTAAGATCATCAATTGGATTCTTCTCTCCATTAATGATTGTTTCAACGCTACCAAATTCTCTTTCAAAGTTCTATTTTGGAAAACTGCAATCTTGGAACCATCATTTCTAACAACATTTTTGGGATGTTTGAGGAAAATAGCCATTACTGCTCCACCAAGGTTTATTATTATAAAGATCAGATATAAATACCATGGAACACCAGCACTTCTTTCTGTTTTGTCTTTACTAACACCAATAGCAATAACAGACCCAAGAGCAGCACCCAAGTTAATAACACCCCAATTACAAGCAACGAAAAACCCTTTATGGTTTTCGGTAGCATAACAAGTAACCAAGTAATTTTGTGTTGTCCATAAGAACCCAAACAATATACCAGCTGCAACACCAGAAACTAAATAAGAATAATAACCAATACCAAGTTTATCATAAAACCAAAATCCAGAAATATACATTGGATAAGCCAAACTTCCCAAAACCATACAAACATTTGGTCCTAGTTTATTGATCAGTGTACCTGCAAATAAGGAGGAAAACAGCCAAAGAACATCACCAATAGCAGTATCGATATTTGCAACTTGTGCATAGCCAGGTTTCCCACCACCAGCGCCTAATCCATTAGTAGCACAGTATAATCCAGCAGTACATCCCACGATTGCAGAGCACCACAACATTTGAACAAAAGGTGACCCCCATCGGAAACTTGAGAGATGGGTATATTGTACATCAAATTGACCTTCAGAAATATCTTGCTCAGATGATGAATTTTGTGGCTTCACTTCAATCAGCTCTTCAGTCTTTGGATTACTGGACATGATTGGATTTGGCTGAAGTTATTTTTAAATGAACAATTGCAACTTGAAGTCTTGATTAAAAGTTTAAATATGGAATTGTCAAATTCATTCGCATCCTTATCTTGACATTGATCTTGGGTTTTATAAATCCAAAGGTCTTATTGTACTCGCATTTTTCCCTAAGTAGACGTTGTATCAAGGAGAATACTGTCTTAGTAAAATTTTGTTGATTCTTGATAAGGTTTGATCTTAAATGGGGGTTAGATAACATGTAGTTGAACTTGATGACAAAACTATCAGGGTTATCAGGCTGTATCTATGAGGTCCTGCAAGTGGCTATCCATCCAATGAGCTATTCTATATAGCAGTTTGGTTACAGGACAATGGCTTTGAGAATTAAAGAGTTGATCAATTCGAGTGGAACAAAATATTAAAGCCCAGGGGATCATGAGAGGCCTTCTATGACCGAGCTGCGAGAGGTGGAAATATTACACATGAAAAATGGCAGACGTAATTGTCGAAATTAATTAAGTACTGATCTTTATATTGATAAATTTATTTAATTTATAATGTAATTATATTTGAATTGGTACAGTTGGAGAATCTGTAATTTATAATCACGTCTGCTTGGAACATGATGAGACCATTATATTACGCCGTCAACAGCGACGTAGACCAACAGGCCGACGTTAGCTAGCGCCTATATATTGATGAATTAGCTGTAGTATTAGTTGGATGAGGAGAATTGCAATTACGAACTACGTCACACGAATTATTGATATAATTATATTAATATATTTATTTATATTATATTAATTATATTATTTTTTTTTTTTTTTTTTTAATGTTATCTGATGTGTATTTATAAATG
>NW_017567111.1:2011274-2026306 GCF_001661255.1 Hansenula anomala
AATTATATTTTTTTTTTTTTTTTTAATTGTATCTGATGTGTATTTATAAAATGCTAAAATAATGTACAAAATCACTGGGGACTCAGTCTATGACTGATAATTTATAATAAAAGGGATAAATCAGAATAAAAACAAGTAAGAATGAACTAAAAAATTAAATATTATTAATATTATTCATGTATTATATACTATAAGTACAGCTACATGTGATATTGCATGCTATTTATATCATAAATATTATATTTATAACAATATTATTATATAAATAATGCCGCGCCTGCACAGCTAGGTTTTTTAGTTGATAATTGATCTAGTTACCTGTTTTTATTCTGCAGATTTATCCCTTTTATTATTATAAATCAGCCTTATTATTAGACCATGAGTCCCCACTAGCTAGTGATTTTGTACATTATAACATTAATTATATATAAATATTTAGCATTTTAATTCTCATGGCCAATAATATTGTTAATATATTATAAAATATTGCCGGAACAATTTATATAATGTAAATTAATATATATTATATAATTTGTGAAAATGAATTATATTCGATCACGTATAAGTACCAAGATATTATTGCAGTTCAATATCATATGTGGTACAATATTGTTAATAATTATGAAATTAAACGCTCATGCGCCAGCTTATAGCTAGCTCATGCTACTAGCGCCTATATTATTATATTAAAGGCCATGTTTAATGTTATAATAGTTGTAACATCATGCTGACGACGTAAATTTATGTAATTGATCACCTGTTATATACGCTATTCCTACTTTTAATCTTCATGATGAGAGTTTAATTTAATGGTAATTTGTTTAGTTGACTCTACTGATCCGTCTGAACCACTAGCTCGCTTAATAGAAGTCTTATAATTATCAAGTCGCAGTTCATGAATTAGTAGTTATATTATCATTTTTAGGTATTGATTATTAAATACTCAAACCTCAGATGGTTTATTAATGAAAAATACTTTTGGTTTAAACGTTGCAAACGCTTCACTATTTGTTGGATCGTTATTTTTGAGACTGAAAATCATCAAAGAAGTGTCCATGAATTTTGATGAATTGATAGTAGTTGCCTCAATAACCTCCTCAAGAATGTCACTAAGCTCTTGCCTCTCCATCATTTGACCCCATGAAGGCATGAATCTCGTCGTTTCAGCATGTTTCGCTTCACAAAGCTCTGCACAATCCCATTGAGCTTGATTAAAGTCAAGCATATTCCACTGATCGAGCTCTAACCGTCTAGGGATATGTGTTCTATCCATCAATTCATAAAAGTCATTAAACATTCCCTTCACAAACAACTGCAGTTCAGGTTTTGACCTTGATTTGATTACTTCAAATCTCTTCCCATTAAGGTATGTCTTATAGATTAAATCGTACATACGCTCCTGTCTTTGTCTGTGCCAGTCACGAGAATCAGATTTTACTATTTCAGAATCAGAAGTTTCACCAAAGTCTCCATCATTACTTTCTTCTGGAATCTCAACGATCATTTCTTCAGGCTCATCAGAGGGATTAGAAGAAACAACACGATTTTCTGCTTCATAGCGATCCACATTCTCCATAAACTCTGAATATGAATCTTTGAGTTGATTTCTTTTATCTTGAATGATTTTATCATTTACTTGTTGGTCTGAGCTGAAGGCAAACTGATATTTTTTATTCAAACTCAAAGAGGCCATAAAATTTGAAAAGGCCTTGAAAGGAGGAGCCTTTATTGACAAAAGTGAATTATCATGAACATATTCACTCAAAAGAGAGCCAACCAATGATCTTTCACTTAATCTGCATGTTTGAAACTCATCCAAAAACAAAAGATCCACTGAAAAGGACTTAATGAACTTCTTCATTATAGAATTTTCATTATTCAGAACTCTAGAAAAAAGTAATTCAAAAGAATTTGAGCGTGAGACGTAATCCATAAAATATATTTTATGTTTCAAATAAATGTCTTGAGTATCAATATATGACGTAAAAGGGAGCCCAAGTTCATAGTCCGTAGTTTGCGATTGATTAAAATGATTCAACACCATTTTTTGTAGGCCTCTGGCCCGTATTTTGTAAGTAAATTGCTCCCTATCATCATTAAGTGCCCGATCAAAAGCATCAGATTTGTAAAGCAAATTCCAGTATTCTTCAAAAGAATCAAACCTTTTTCCAAATTGAGCTGATAAAATAGGGAATGTAACATGAATTCTTGTTGGTAAGATTTTTGGAGCTAACAACTCCAAAAATCGTCTATTGAGGGAAAGGACTGTTGTAAAGTCACTGGGATCCATATCAACAATTTCATCGAGATTTGAATCAACTTCATAGTCATGGAGGTCGCAATCGATAGCTGTGAAGCTCATGAAAAAAAAGATCTGAACAAGCACCTCTTCCGGTAGTACAGTCATAGTTTGAGTGTTCCGTGGAGTCCATTATGCATCTTGGAAAAGAATCTGAAGACGATTGGCCCATTTATATACATATTGGCTCAATTTTTAGAATAGAGAGCAGTTTTATCTAAACAGAAAAATCTCGGGTCTATGAGTTTTTATGAAAACACACAGTTTGAGTTCGCGAAATTCTGGAGATGATTACGTGAGTTTGTAAAAAAAAAAAAAAATTCAACTAATCTCAAATCAAATTAATACAACAAAGAACATTTATTATAGAGCTTGATTTCTAAACCTTATGATCGGTAATTATTTGTTTCAATGTCACTTATAATATTAATATACTTGAAGCTTTCTAGGTAACTTTTTATTGTAGATTTTTGGCTAGTGAGTGCCTAACATATCTAATTCGCTGTTCCCAGATAGAATTTAGTTCTACCAACAATAGTTCGTAAGAAACCAGGTATCAGTATCCATAACCTTTCTCCTTCTTCTTTTTAGAAGTTATAGCTCTGAAAACCAGATATTCTTTGATGGACTTCACTTTGTACCTGTAAGGATTGGCCTCTGAGACACAAGTGGGTATAGGATCCATCATCATGGATTGATTGAATCCAAAGAAGAAAGGAATTGAATAACGTTTATCACCAGAGTTATTAACGACACGATGCACAGTGGACACAAAAGTGTTGTTTGTCATTCTCATTAAGCAATCTGCTATATTGACAACTAGACATCCAGAAATTGGAGGAGCTTGGATCCATTTCCCACTTTTATTCAAGACTTGTAAGCCAGAAACATCTCCTGTATTCACCATGGTGAATATTCAAAGTCAGTATGAGCTCCAATACCATTTTGATCATCTTCACTGTGTTCTTGCACAGGATAATGAAGTATCCTCATACTAGCAGCAGGATATGTGACGTATTTATCGAAATAATCTTCCTCAAGTCCCAATGACAAAGCAAGGATTCTTATCAATTTTCTAGCAATCTTCAAGCATTCTGCGTGATACTTGAACATGTTTTCTTTGAACCCTGGAAAATTTTCAGGCCATATATTCTCAAATGCAACACAATCATCAGATGGAGGTGGCTGAGCTGGGTCTTGTTCACGCTCATAAGTAAAATTAAATGCCTCCATTAAATCTGGCTGTCTTCTATTTCCAGCATCGAATGTAAATTTACCAAATGGATGGTACCCTTGATAGTTTTCATCCTCTAGTAAACCAGTAAATACCTTCATTTTTTCATCTGTAGTTTGTTCATGAAAGAATTTTTTACTCCAGTTGAAGGTGTTATCAACAATATCTTCAGGAATACCATGGTTCTTTGCATAAAAGAATCCAACATTGGAACAAGCATCAAATAATTCTTTGGATAAAGCAAGCCTGTCATCATAATTATCCGAATACATCTTCTCCAAATCAATGATTGGGATTGAATCAAAATCACCCCTAGACGATTTACTTGAATCTAATTTAATAATGGTACCATTGTCCAGCTTCAAAACAGTGGGATCTGGTGTGATTATTGATGAGTTTGTCACTGACGCAGTCATTGTTGATTGATGAAGGGTAATTTATGTGAAAATACCATGGAGAGCAGTAACTTTTTATACAATTTGAATCAGCTGAAACCAGACAATTACGAACGATTATGATCAATCAGCAAAACATTTGTTCCCTGGATTACGATCTACCCCCATTTGAAGAAACTGATCTTATCTTGATCTGATAACACTTGCAAGCGCAAAAGCTTAAACATTGCGGGCATTGACCAAAAAAGAAGCTGATACGAAATGAAACAAGTCATCCAAGTCCAGCAGTACAATTGACTTCTGCCTTAAACTGCTAACAGTCCTCCTTTCCCAACTCAATGAAGTTTTCACGTCTTCTCATTTCCAGTACAAAAAAGATTTTTCAAATCATTGATTTTTATCTCCGAAGTATTTCCGAATTACGGTCAAAGAGGTCGGAACTCTTTTTTTATTTTAATTTTTTTTTCATATGTGTAGAAGAGATGAGATTGTTATTTAGTAGAATTCTGGAGTTTTGATTCACTCGATAGAGACTTTAAGCACCAGTTGTCAATATGTCGTCAAGTGGATACTCATCAGATGAAGAAGAACCAGAAATCCCAAAGACCTCAGGGGTTTATCTAGGATTTATTGACGATGATTTTGAAAATGCTGGTGAAGAGCCAACTATAGAAGACTCATTCGTTGGAGGTCAACCGGTTTGGTTACACCCAAATTCCAAACCGTCAGATGATATGCTGTCTTGTAAGAACTGTGCTGGTCCTCTTTCACTGATTCTACAAGCTTTCTCTCCCCTAGAAGGTGCTTTGTATGATAGAGTCATTTATGTTTTAGCATGTAAGAAACCATCATGTTCAAGAAAGAATGGGTCAGTTAGAGTTATAAGAGGTATTTCTAAGGATCCTAAAAAGATTGCTGAGATAGAGAAAGAACAACAAACAGAATTGAAAAATCAACTGGATGAGAAATTGAAGCTAGATGAAGCAAGGAATATTAATCTTTTTGAGGGAGATGCTTCTGCAAATCCGTTTGGTGGCTCAGGCAATCCATTTGGAGGATCAGGAAATCCGTTTGATTATAATCCATTTGAATCACAAAATAAAGAAGAAAAACCGAAGAAAGTTGAAGATACTAAACCAAACTTTGCATCAGTTGCAGCAAAAGCTGCACCTCCAAAACAGACAAAACAAAAATCTTCAAACATCAAGAAGTTACCAGAATGGCCTGGTTATTTCATTTTTGTTGATCAAGAAAAGTTCAAAAAAAAGAACCTGCCAAAATTACCAGAACATTTAAAAATCAGTGAGTCTGCACTAGACACAGAAGCTGAAGTCTCATCATCATCCACTACAAAAGATTTGAGCCCAGAAGCTCAGCACCTCTCCAACAACTTGCAAGACAGCGTATTTCAACATTTCAGTGATATTGTATCATATAACCCATTACAAGTATTACGTTATGAGCTTGGTGGGAAACCTCTTTTGTTCTCTTCAAAAGATGACGTTGCTGCGAAAGTTGCAAAAAACCTTGTTCCAAACCCAGGATTTAATCCTTCAAGCTCGAGACACTTTGAATTACAAATAATGCCAAAAGTGATAATGGATTTTGAAAGAGATGATATAGATATTGTTAATGGTATCAATTGGGGCACTATTTTTGTTTACACAGATGTTGAAGATTATATACCTGAACTTGATGAGAACTATGTTGGTTATGTGGAGGAATGGGCAGGTGTTCAATGGGAAGAGGAGGTTCAAAGAAGATAATAATATAAATTTTTTTACAGATTCTCTTTTTGTTTCTGATTTGCTTCATCATTAGAACAAAATATGTACAGATTATTTTACACTATCTATAGTTCATTTCATAAATATCTTGGGACTTCTTTTTCTTCGTAAACTTGTATAACATCACCAGGTTGGAAATCTTCCCAGTCTTCAAGTTGAACACCACAATCTCTTCCTTTAGCAATCTCTGAAACCTCATCCTTGTTGTGTTTCAAGGTTGTGATTTTCCCTTTATAAACTTCTTCGTCATCCCTCATGACTCTAATACTTCCCGATCTCACCAAAGAACCAGATCTGACTTTACAACCTGCAATCTTGAACGACTTCTTCTTTTTACCTTTGATTTCGAAAATTTCTCTAACATCAGTTTCTGAGATGACATTTAATTCAATGATTGGTTTCAATTCTTTAGAGAGGAGTTTGGTAACATCTTCAATTAAATGGTAAATAACATTATGTGGTCTGATATCAACTTCTTTTTGGTATGCCTTGTTGTCAATATCTTTTGGAAGCTTCAAGTTAAACAATAAGATAGAAGCACCAGCTATTTGTGCTCTTTCTAAATCAGTATCAGTTGGTGCACCAACACCAGAGTACAAGACAGTGCATTTCACTTCATCATTGCCTAAATGTTCAATACTTTCAACAATGGCTTCTGCTGAACCACTGACATCAGCTTTAATGATAAATCTAACCTCTTTAGCCTTTTCGGCTTCGATTGTTTCTTCAGTTTCAATATCAGATTCTTCCAAACCATATTTTCTCATTTCCTCCAATTTTTCTTGTTTTTCAGCTTCCTTCTTTAAATCTAATCTTGTTTGGTTAATAACATCAACATTTTGCGCAGTCTTCTGTCTGGCAACACGGTTTAATCTATTTTCAACAACCCTTTTAGCCTGTGCTTCATCTTTTGCTTGCAAAACTTCATCACCAGCTTCTGGAACTTCTTTCCAACCCCATAATTCCACTGGAGAGGAAGGACCAGCTGTCTTGATAGTTTTACCACCTTCATCTTTAATCGATCTAACTTTACAGTATGTTGTACCTGCGACAAGAATTGAACCAGGTTTCAAAGTACCTTGGCGGATCAAAACAGTTGCAAGTGGACCCATACCTTTCTTGACTTCAGATTCAACAACCCAACCTTCAACAGGAACATTAACTGCTTGAGCTTTCAAGTCCAAAATCTCACTTAAAGTAACAATACTCTCTTCTAACTTTTCCATATTTAACCCAGTGAGACCAGAAACTTGGACAGTTTGTGTATCACCACCATAATCTTCAACATCAATATCATTTGCTGCTAAATCGGAAATGACCTTTTGTGGATTAGCATTTTCCTTATCACATTTATTAATTGCCACGATGACTGAAACACCTGATTTCTTGATATGTTTAATAGCTTCTTTAGTTTGCGGCATAACTGAATCATCAGCAGCAACAACCAAGACGACAATATCTGTGACATTTGCACCTCTTTCTCTCATTTTCAAAAACGCAGCATGTCCTGGTGTATCTAGAAAAGTAATCACCTTTTTAGAAATAGGTGTCTTCACAGAGAATGCACCAATATGTTGGGTAATACCACCATGCTCCTGACTAAAGATAGAACTTTTACGTAGATAATCCAAAATTGTTGTCTTACCGTGATCAACATGTCCCATAATGGCAACAATTGGTGGTCTTGGTTTTAAAAGCTTTGAGTCTTCAGCTGGCGGTGAAGCCACCAAATCTTCTCCTTGACTTTCTGCATTGAAATTCACATCAAATCCATATTCATCAGCAATGAGACCCGCTGTTTCTGAATCTAAAATATAATTATGGTTCATATCTTCGAATCCCATCTCTTCTAACCTTTTTGAAAGATTTTCATATCTCACATTCATCAAATTTGCAAGCTGAGAAACGGTGGCAAAATCAGGAATGGTTATTTTGATTCTTTGTCTGCCTTTAAAGTTCTTGCTCTTAGGTTTTTTGGCAAATAATGAGGATGTTGTACTTAATGCTCTTGTGGAATCATTGTTGAGTTGGAACCGACATTTTATAGTATCTTTCGATACTGTATTCACACTAGGCAAATTTCTTCCTATAGGTACCGAATATTTAAAGGCACATCTTACAGAACTTTTTACAAGCTTCAACATATTCTTCTGTGAGTGTGAATTTTGATGTGTTTTAAAATCTGGAAATATCATACATGTACACTATCTTGAGATTTTTTTCCACTGTGTAAAAGAAAAATAATCGGTATTAGCACTACTGCTTTGAATTACATAATCTTCATAAATGAAAGCTTTCTTTTGAAATTAATATACAAATGGTCTTGAATATGATGCTGAAAGCTTCACCTATCTTTTAAATGCAATGTCATCATTAAGTTTGTCAATTAGGTCGTCAATATCTCTGAAATTGGAATTCTCCGTAGCAAATGATCTGTGTTTTCCGCTTTCAATGTGTTCATCAAAATCATCAAAATGTATTCTGCAGTTTTCACAATAACCAGCAACTTTTGGTTTATTCTTTGAAGCTTGTGTTTTTGAAAGTTTCTGCTTTCTAACAATCAATTTCTTAGTTAAGGAATTGACTTGTTTTGAAGCAACTGAGGAACCAATTGGTGCCAAACCATTTTTAGTTTGCACTTCTGTGGATTGTTGAGAAACATTTGTTGATCCATTAAATCCTGACGCCTGTATTTCAAAATTATCCCTTTTGGTAGCTTCCATGAATTTATTGGAAATCAATGATGGTTGCCTTGATAAAACAAGACTATTTTCTGGAAGAGGTGGAGGCATATTCAATGTGCTTTCGCGCTCACATAATGTAGAATCACTTTCAACATCTGAATCATCAGAGAATGGATTAGACTCAATTAATTGGGGATCAAAGTCATTATAAACCACACGAAGCTTATCTCTATATCTCTTGTTTTGCTCGTCTCTCAATCTCCGACGCTCCGTTTTTCTAGGTAAATGTATATCAGCTGGATCAGCTAGAAATGGTGATCTACCATAGGTGGATGTGAAGACATGAGGCCAAGGTGTTTTGCTAGAACTTGTATCTTTAACTTTCCATTCTCTAACAGCAACTGGTCTAGTTACCTGACGTAAATCATAAACGTAAAAAAAAGGGTGTTTGAAATAGTTGAAATCTTCTCTTTTGGCGTTTGGATCACGATCATTTGGACCATGTAGTTTCTCATCATGTAATAGAGATGATAAATGTCTGGCATTCTTCTGAGCAGTCTGGACCGGTGACGTTATTTCACCTAGATTCTTTAAAAACCTGAAAACTTTCTCATAATTCCAAAACTTCAAAGGATGTGGAGATTGAAGCATATTTCTAGGAAGGTCAGTTCTACTGCGTCTTGAAACAACAATTGTTACTCTATTATCAAAAAATTGCTGAATTGTGGCACCGACCTGTGTAAAAAGCTTGATGGCTTTTTCCTTCTCTTTCTTCTTGATTGACGAGAACTCACCTGTTGAAATATCATTACTATCAAAGTAAATGACCGACTCTCTCATTATACGTCTCCAACTCCTCTGCCAGTCTGAAAGATCATTCGCAGCTATTTCTTGACGCAGTTCATGCTTTGTGGATTGTGCACCGTTGTTGCTTAGCTTTTGTCTTTTGACGGTTGGTGAATTGGTCCCAATATCCCTCAAGGGTTGTCTATGAGCTTCCATGATGATATATTAGTGAATTAAATGCAGCGGTTAGGTTGGTTGGATAGGTTGAGTGAATGAAAACAAATGCTGTGTGGATGAAATTAGATGGGAACTACCGTGTAAAAACACAGGTTGATGACGGGGACGCAATACTGAGCTGTTCAGACTCCAGTTCTGTTTGTTCAGGTTGGTAATGTTATGGTTTGTTGACCGTTTATGGGATCCTTTACTGGTTATTTCACCTTGAAGTCTTGTGGTTCTATAAAAAATTTTGGTTTTCTGTTTTGAAGGTAAACAAACCCAAATCGGGCCAACCGTGAAGAAATTTTTGGTTTGCGCGACGGAAGGGCAACTGTCGCGTAGTGGGCTCGTGGCCCCAGTAACCAACGCGTTCCTCCTTCTAAAGCGCGACGCTAGACGGGAATCGCTAGGCAGAGGCTGCCTAGAGGCTAGAGCCTAGTACCTACCAGTGACTCGTGAGCACCATCCAAGCTTACAAGATTCAAGTACAAATATCTTTACATTACTCTTATTAAATACAGGTCATGAATTATAATACAACCAAAAACAGAAATCAATCATAATAGTGACCATTGGCAATGAATCTGATCATATACTCATCAATATGACCAAAACTTTCATCGTCAAATTCATCATCATCCACAACGCCAGCTTTATTTACGCCAGGTGTGGCACTTGTAGAGTTCACTTGGGTTGACTTATCTTCATTAAAGTCCTCGTTATCCAAATCAACTTCTTTCATTGCTTCTTTAGCAGCCTGTGCATCAGCATCATCTTCAGCCTGAGCTAAAACATTACCAATTTTTGTAGAGTCACCAAATAGTGGTTTAGTATCCAAAATGCTTGAATCACCAACTTCGTCACCAATTAAATCCTTGACCGATAATTTACCAAAATAATCAGTAGTAAATTCACCTTCTTGTATAACAACATTATCCAAATGTCTTTTCTGATTTGCCTTCTTCAAAATGTTAGATTCAATGGTATATTCACTGACAAATCTATAAATATGAACGTCTCTTGTTTGACCAATACGATGGCAACGATCTTGACATTGTTTATCCATTGCAGGATTCCAATCAGAGTCATAGAAAATAACAGTATCAGCACCAGTCAAATTAATACCTAACCCACCAGATCTTGTTGATAAAATGAACACCGTAATTCTTGGATCTGAATTAAATCTCTCAGTTAAGATTTGACGATCTTCAATCTTTGTAGCACCATCCAATCTCATATATCTGATACCCATAATGTTCAAAAATTGTTCCAAAACGTCCAAGACTTTGGTCATTTGGGTGAAGATCAAAGCTCGATGTCCACCATCTTTCAACTGTTGAAGCAATTTGGCCAGTTTTTGTAATTTACCACAATCATATAACAATAAACTCTTATCAGGAAATTGTATTGAAAGCTTAGTTTGTAACTTATGGAATGGATTAGCAATTTGACAATCATTAGAAGTTAATTCTTGCTCCAATTCTTTAGTGACCGTTAAGTGTTTCATATTCATGGTGACAACTGCAGGTGTAACAAATGCAAATCTATCAATATCATCCTTCATTGACAGTATTCTTGTTTCTAAGGGCTTGATGAACTCTTCCTTTGGCGAAAAATCAAGCTCAACTGGTTTGAAAACATTCAACATTTTGATAAAATTATAACCGTATTCAGGAATCTTATCAGTTCTTAAATTATTAAGGTATAATGCTTGCTTTAAATTTTCCAATAGTTCTAATCTTTCATGGTACTTTGAGTATTGATAAAAATTTTGGATATTGGAAAAGTTTGGATCAACTGAAGCTGAAAGGGCTTCCTCTAAAGTTGTGATTTGATCAACCAATGTCTTCTCGAGTCTTAATCTCTTGATCGTGGATCCTTGATGGCTCGTTAGTTGATATTCAATTGCCGTGAAAACCAGATTTAAGACTGACAAGTCAACTTTTTCATAATGGTCATTGGCATGAAACAGTTTTTCAACAATCTGATTAGTGGTTTCATAATAAGTTGGGATGGCAACTGGAACAGCAAACGAAGTTGTAATTGGTCTTTCTTCAAATAAATCAGGATGGTTACAAACTTTTCTCAACTGCATCAAGGCATTAATAATTGAAATATAGTTTGCATTTTTCAAAGTCTCTTTAGTATCACTTCTTGCCAAGTATTCATGATACAACTTGTACTGTCTTTTGGAGAGACGACAATAAACAACATGTTCGTACTTAGCAGGCATTTGAGCTTCAACATCAGCTTTCAAACGTCTCAATAAATACGGTCTCAACACTTGATGTAATTTATGAACAGTCTTTCTAGTTTCCTCATCAACTTCTGAATTATCACCACCTTCAATAATCTTATCAACTGGTTTACCAAACCATTGTTGGAAATCATCCAAGTTAGCAAAACCTGATGGCATTGCTTGATTCATCTTGGTGGAAGGCATCAAGAAATATAACAAAGACCACAATTCCATGATATTGTTTTGCAATGGAGTACCAGTTAGCAATAATCTGTTTTCAGTGTTGAAATTCAATAATGCATTCCAACGGTTAGATTTGAAATTCTTGATATTATGAGCTTCATCTAAAATCATGTATCTCCAACGTTTTCTTCTGAATATTTGTTGATCTTGACACACTAATTGGTATGAAGTAATGCAAACATGGAAAGTATCAGGTTTATTCCAACCTTTTCTTTTTTCCTTTCTTTGTTGTGGACTACCATAATAAACCATAACTTTGAAACCAGGAGCAAACCTTTTGAATTCCATTTCCCAATTCAAAATAACAGAAGTTGGCACAATAATCAAATGTGGACCCCAAATACCTTTATTCACTGCAAGATAACAAATTAAACTAATAGTTTGAATAGTCTTACCAAGACCCATTTCATCAGCCAAGATACCATTTGTATGATTGTTGTATAAACTAGCCAACCAATTCAAACCTTGTTTTTGATAAGTTCTCAAGTCACCCCTCAATAATAAATCAGGATTAGGAACATCAACTACACCATCACTAGGCTCATGTGATGCGCTTCTTGATTTCTTGGAATCATCTTGGATTGTTGAATCAACCTCTGAATTTTCAATAGCATCAGGGGTAGGGCTTGATATTGGGACTTGTTTCTTCTCATCATCATCCTCTGCCAACCCTGATTCGTTCTCAGATTCTTCATCTGATTTATAGGATGTAACCGATTCATCATCACTTTCTTCATGTGTAACTTTACCAAACAACGCGGCCAATCCACTAGGTTTTGAGTCTTCTTCCTCTCCTGACTCATCTTCTGATTCCTCTTCTTCACTGGATTCAGATTCAAGAGAATCGTCACTGTCTAACAACGAGTCCTCATCCTCGTTAGCAAGTTTAACTGCTTCTTTCTCCTTCTCAGTTAATTCTGGAACTTCGATTGGAGACTCTTCTTCTTCCTCTTCTTCTTGTTCTCCTTCTTCTTCCTCCTCTTCTTCTTGTTCTCCTTCTTCTTCCTCCTCTTCGTCAATTTCTAGATCTTGCAAATGTGCATATTTGGCTCTTAGTTCTTCAACTGTCAAATTAGCATCATCTTCATCATTGGCAGCACCATTGAGGTTCCCATCATTAAGTCCATCACTACTAATCATATCAATATCTTTATTTTCGTCATCACTGTCATTATCTTCGTTATCACTCTGTTTAGTCATTTGTGCCTCAAGTAATTGTGTAGAATGCTCCAACATCTGACTTAAATGTTCTTTACCTTTGATACGTCTCAATTCTTCAGCTTCTTGATTTTTCAAAATTCTGTAAGCTCTTTCAGCCAACATCCATCTTTTTTTAACAACCTGGACAGCATTTCTAGCTAGTGTCTTAATACGTCTTTCCTCTTCTTTTCTGGCACGATCAGCAGCTCCAGCAGCTCTTTTAAAATGAACCTCAATCATATTGGCGACTTTTCGTGCTCTTTGAATTCTTGCTTTTCTTGAATTTTCGAATAACTTTGACATATGAACAGCTTGTGCAACTAAATGATCATGATGTGTATGTTGGTTCAATAATGGATTTCTAAACGGGAATGGTGGGGGAACTTTTGAAAAAGAAAAATCATCATCAATTTTCAAAACATTATTACCAACAGCTTTCTTAATCTTGGAAAGTAATTGTTGTTGATCTTGAATGTGTTCTTCATACTCTTGATTTGTCACATCTTCATCTAGTGATTTGTACGAGTTCAAGTATTCTTCCAAAGATTCGAATGCAGGTTTGGCAATATGATCAGGGTTTGTTATTGTAGCTTTTGGTAATGATAGCTTGACTTTGATTTTCGGTATTGGACCATCTGTGATGTACGGTTCTGGGGACCCGACATCAAACTCTGAATCGGTTGAATCACTAAGATTATTCAAATCATCTTCATCGATGACCTCTTCACTATCATTATCATCTTCCTGTTCTTGCTTTATCTTTTTTCTATAAGCTCTTTTTGGTTGAGGTGTATTGTTATGAACTCTTGGTTTTCTTCCTCGACGTGCTGGTGTTTGAACTTCTTCTTCTTTAACTTTTGAACGTTCTGATGAAGAAACAGGTTGTATTATCATTGGTCTTTTCATTGAAGATTTGACGCCGTTATGCTTTGCTATTATAAAATGATCTTGATAATACTTTACTGGATTGAATATCTCTTCAGCAAATGTTGTAGCGGCTTCGTCAACTCTTGATTTCAGTGAATCCTCCTGGTTTACTCTAGAGCTATGTCTTGATCTTCTTGATGAACGATGGTTAGAATCACCACCATTGGGCACTTTTTTGCCTTCATCACTCCATAAATTATAATTTTCTTCAACAAAATCTTGGTAATACTTTGGTGGAGGAGCTGTGGGATCCCATGATGCTAATGATGTAAATTGCTGTAGATGAAAGAGTTCTTGAGTCAAAAGTGAGTGTTTTGCAGCTAATTTCCCTAGTTTATCAACTTGAGATAGATTGGATTCTTCAGAACGGTGCCTTTCCAATTTTTTTGTATCTTCAATAAGCGTAGCATCCTTTGTTTTCTTCACTATTATCTCTTCTTCGGGCTGATTTTCAGCTTTGATATGAGATTTGCCGTTCGATCTAGCATTCCTTTTGGTTAACGAGTAATTGATCTCACTATTCCTTGTGCTTCTCCTTCTCTTTGGATCCGGAGATTCTTCAGATTCATTATGTGCTTCTTCATTATCATTGATTTCAGTGGAGCTATCAACAAGCTCACTGTGTCGACGACTTTTGGCATTAGTGCGTCTTGAGCCAGGAGTTGATACTCTTGACATATTCGGTCTTCAACGCACTTCCGTGATAGGCTTTTTATCTGGCCAGTCTTTCAAGAAATGAAGGTATTGTTGATGAAACTGGTTTTGTTGTTGTTATGGTACAATTTAATCCCGAATTCAGGACTCCAACAACTTGAATAAAGCAGCAGGTTTTTTGGTGGATCAATCTCCCAGGTATATATACAAGAAAATGGCGCCTGCACTAATCACAATGGAAGGTAGTTATAGTGGTCAATTGATAAGTTTTGAACTGAGTTTGAACTTGAGCTTCTTGGGCGCTGAATGTCCTTTTGGTAAAAGTCGCGAAAAAAAAAGATCAAGGAATTTTCGATTTCGAAGGC
>NW_017567111.1:2026852-2052352 GCF_001661255.1 Hansenula anomala
ATAAATTATAATTTTCTTCAACAAAATCTTGGTAATACTTTGGTGGAGGAGCTGTGGGATCCCATGATGCTAATGATGTAAATTGCTGTAGATGAAAGAGTTCTTGAGTCAAAAGTGAGTGTTTTGCAGCTAATTTCCCTAGTTTATCAACTTGAGATAGATTGGATTCTTCAGAACGGTGCCTTTCCAATTTTTTTGTATCTTCAATAAGCGTAGCATCCTTTGTTTTCTTCACTATTATCTCTTCTTCGGGCTGATTTTCAGCTTTGATATGAGATTTGCCGTTCGATCTAGCATTCCTTTTGGTTAACGAGTAATTGATCTCACTATTCCTTGTGCTTCTCCTTCTCTTTGGATCCGGAGATTCTTCAGATTCATTATGTGCTTCTTCATTATCATTGATTTCAGTGGAGCTATCAACAAGCTCACTGTGTCGACGACTTTTGGCATTAGTGCGTCTTGAGCCAGGAGTTGATACTCTTGACATATTCGGTCTTCAACGCACTTCCGTGATAGGCTTTTTATCTGGCCAGTCTTTCAAGAAATGAAGGTATTGTTGATGAAACTGGTTTTGTTGTTGTTATGGTACAATTTAATCCCGAATTCAGGACTCCAACAACTTGAATAAAGCAGCAGGTTTTTTGGTGGATCAATCTCCCAGGTATATATACAAGAAAATGGCGCCTGCACTAATCACAATGGAAGGTAGTTATAGTGGTCAATTGATAAGTTTTGAACTGAGTTTGAACTTGAGCTTCTTGGGCGCTGAATGTCCTTTTGGTAAAAGTCGCGAAAAAAAAAAGATCAAGGAATTTTCGATTTCGAAGGCAAAAAAAAAAAAAAGGTTCAAAATTTTTTGAAATGAGGAAAATTATTGGGAAGGGCCAACACACGGGCAAGTGAACCTCATCGAGCTGATGTTTTGGGGAATGTTCCATGAGGTATGCGTTAATGTGGAAGATGTTTGTATTGTTGATGAGAAGAAGGTTTTAGTGGATGGTTTGGCTGAATCTGATTTTGCAACTTTTTGTTTCCTTATTCAAAACCAACCAATGTAGCCCGATGAGGCTCAAGTCTCGACTGATTCCAGTTTCATCCTCATTCACAATAAGCTGTAACAAAAAAAAGAGGATTCTAAGCATCAAAAGTCTGCCATTATAGCTTAAAGCCAATTGAGTGCTATGCAATCAAACTCTTCGTTAAAAGTCTTGACTCTTGAGAGCTAAACGAGAAAGCGTCAAGATGAAGGATTAAATCGCGAAATGGATTTGCAAATCTGACATTTTGCAAGGTTAAAGGAAAAAATCAAAAAACATGTTCAAATTTATCCAGCGATATTTTATGATCCACTAACGGCCATGCTTTGTGCAAGTGCTCCAAGGTCATCAATACGGCATGCTACAACCGCCATATTCCCATCTTGCGTCGCAAATTTCAAAAACTTGACGCCTCAGATTACACAAAAGAGATCAGTCGTGAGAAAAGTTATATTTGCAGCAGGATTCCCAAGAAATTATTCCAAAAAACAAGTTGAGTACTTTTTCAGATCAAGGCTAAAATATGTCAAGTTTGTTAGAGTACTCAGAGACATAACATGCTACACTGGGTTCGATAGTACAGGAATAGCACTAGTGAGATTTACAAGAACGAGTGCAGCAAGTCGATGTACTGAGAGATTTGATGGTAAACCAGCTGTACCTGGCCACGTCCTAACTATAAGGTATACCTTAGAGGAGACAATAGAAGATCATAAAAAGGTTGGTAACCTTTCATTTTTGTTCGATTCTAACAGATTAGAAAAAGTTAACAAAATGATGAACCCTATAGATCAACCAGTTTCTACGACTTTATATGTGACTTCATTACCTACTATGTTTAATGAACTTCATGTCAGAGATCTTTTTAAGAAATTTGGGGAAATTGTATCTGTTAGAAAACAAGGAAAAGGAACAACGTTTGCTCATGTTACATTTGAAAAACCTAGCTCTGCAAAAAGAGCTCTTAAAACTCTTCATGGTTGTCAATTAAAAGGTCGGGCGTTGAAATTGAGATATGCATATCACAGGCAAGATAGAGAAGCTATTTTGGGTGGTAAGAAGTTGATTGGGTCACCTCAAGAATTATTGAAAAATAGTCCAGTTTATCAAGAATTGGTCAATGACAAGAAGTCAACCCCTAGATTTTCCGCCAAAAAAAGAGCTCCACGCTTATGGAGTGCTTTAAAGCCGGACCTAGGTAATATAATAGTCCCAAATTCGTCTTTAAAATTACCAGGTGTGAACTCATATTCATCTAGTGAAACAGTGAGAGCTCCAAAAACATATAATGTTGAAAATGATCCATTTCCTAAAACTGATCAACGGGTAATGGAAAAATTTGGTTTAGATGCGGACATGGGTAATAAAAAATATTAAACTTGTATATATGAATCTTCTTGAGCTGATTATGTGTTGTAATTTGATAACTTGTAGTTCATAGTGACACTTATTAAAATGACAGTGAGTTGTGATGAGTCAGCAAATTCGCGAATTCAGATACTGGTGAAGCTCGTCAAAAAAAAGGATTTCTATTAAGGGAGAACGACAATATCAACAAGCATTTACACTGTACACTTTGCTTTGTGGTATCAAAATGATTACCAAAATGCTTAGAATAAATCCAGCCTTAAGATTGAGACCAGTTTCAATTCTTTCCAAGAGGGCATTGACAACAACAAGATTCAACTTGCAAACCAAAATAGCATTGAATGAAGATCCAACTCCAAAAATTGAACCACAAGATGAGATTCCAACTTCGTATCCAGATGTTAAACCTGAGCTGTACTATAATAGGGATCCATACGGAGATTGGGATGATGTTCAAAACAGAAGAAATATTAATGAACCACTTCATGAAGATGAAGATGTTTTGAATTTATGGTCACCAGAATATTATCAATATGTTTCTGATGGTGAAGCTTTTAAATTAGTTAGTTATTTCTTTTTAGGTGTTGCTGGTATTTTTGGTGTTTGTTATACGTTTTTCTATCCAAAACGTATTGCAGTTCCAAGAAATTATCCCCATGATGGATTATCAAAAGCTTTGGGTGCTAGAAATTCAGAGGAAGCTGAATTGTTAGGTGCTAGAGTTGATAAGACTGCTTATTAGAGTCTATTGATTTATTATTTATTTATTTATTCTTATTTATTGAAAAACCCTATTTATTCATATTTATTAAACACAGTTGATCACACCTGAGAGGAAGAGACGTAGATCCCGTAGTAGAATGACTAAGAAATATATCAAAAGGCGATAATACTTCAAAGAACCGCAACAACCTTGGTAATCTACAGGACAAACTAATATTATAATGCGTATGTATAAATGAAACAACTTCGACTGAAAAATATGGACAAAATAGTATATATATATGGAAGACTTGAGCACAACATGAAATAAAAAAAAAGGGACACAAAGTTTGTTATAACAAAAAAAATAAAAAGAAATATGTTTCATTAGTAAGGGAAATATCTGATAAGTAATATAAACAAAAATCCAATGTAAAATAGAATAACCATAAGATAACACAGAACAAAAAAGTATTGGGAATCAATCCATGAATTGAGACCAAAAAAAAAGTTCAAAATAACAACTTGCATAAATTATAAACTGACAAAACAACCATAAAAAAGAGGAAGGACAAACAAGCATTCATGAGTATAGTAAAATGATAATGATTAAAAATAGTATGTGTGCAAAAAACGGTACTAACCAAAAAGAAAATAAAAGCAGTCAACAAAATCTCATGCAAAGATGTAACCATTAGAATTTGCGTCAATTGCATCTAATCTACCATCTTTTGCAGCTAAGTACAATTCGTTCAATCTTGATTGGTCTGGGATTGGTTCACTTAATTCTTGATTAAATTGGTTTTGATCTTGGATTTGAGAAACTCCAAAACTTGGGATTGAAGAAGTTGAAGAGTTTATACCGAATGGGCTTTGCTGGAATGGATTAAATTGAGTTGATTGTTGTTGTTGAGATTGTTGAATTGGTTGATTAGTGGAAGGATAACCATATAATAAAGGTAATTCTGGTTGTTTTTGATAAGCTTGAGGTTTTGGATTTGAATTTGATCTTCCCCAGCTTAATCTAATTCTTGAATTACCAATTGGGTAGCCTTGCATCTTACTAATAGCTAGTTCTGCACTTGCTCTTGTAACGTATTGAACAAATCCACAACCTTTACCAATTGGAATTTTGACATAAGTAATATCACCAAATGGTTGGAAATACAGTCTTAATTCATCTTCAGTAACCATTGAAGATAACCCACCAATGAAAACAGTAGTGTTGTTTGGGTCAGTGAATTGAGTTAATGGTGGTTGATATTGAGAATCAAAACTGTTTAGAATTTGTTGAGATTGAGCATTTTGTGGGATTGAATTCAAAGATTGTTGGGATTGTAAT
Organism: Hansenula anomala; assembly: GCF_001661255.1. Lineage (NCBI taxonomy): Eukaryota > Fungi > Ascomycota > Saccharomycetes > Phaffomycetales > Wickerhamomycetaceae > Hansenula > Hansenula anomala. The sequence continues at coordinate 2,031,302 of NW_017567111.1, forward strand.
TGTGGTTGTTGTTGATGGAATGGTTGTCTCATACCACCCATTTGTTGACCACCTTGTTGTCTATTCTTTGGAACAGCTGTAGAGACTCTAATTGGTCTACCGTTCAAAATAGCACCTTGCATTTCAACCAGAGCTCTTTGTTGTTCCAACTCATTCAAGAATCTGACAAACCCATAACCTTTTGAGCCACCTGTTTGTTGATCAATCATGATCTTTGTACCAGAGACTGAACTATACTTTGTACCGAAATATTCATATAAAACAGTATCAGTAACATCTGGAGCTAAATCACCAACAAAAATTGAAACTTCACCAGAGCGAGAACCATTACCCATTGATTGTTGACCATTAGTAATAGGTTGGGAAGCGTTACCTCCACTTGCCCAGTTTAATTTCAATGATTTATTAGTATTTGGGATTTTGGAACCATTTGAAGATAATGCACTTGAGGCCAATTCCAAGGTAGGAAATTCAATAAAACAATAACCAGCATTATAACCTTGTTGGATTTTCTCTTTGATCAACTTAACATTAACGTTATTGAATCCAAAAGAGCCCCAAATTGATTTGATTGCATTTTCATCCCACCATGGATCTAATTCACCCATCCATAATTGGGCGGAAGTACCGTTAGAGACAGGAGCCGAACCAGAACCAGTCCGTTGATAACCTTGGGATTGTTGAGGTTGAAATTGTTGATATAATGGGTTTGCAGAAGATTGGAAACCGTTGTTGTTCATAAATGACATGGTGAATGAAGAAGATATTGATGATTAATTGGTAAAAGAACACAAATTTAGGCAACTAAGTAAAACTGGAAAAAAGTGTATGAAAAACGCCTAATAGGGGAAAAATATGCTAATGATGGTATAAATGATTGAAAACAAATAAAATATATGACTTTTAAAAGAACTTGTTGTATATCTTGTGAATTGAAAAGTATGATCCCTAGACTCTAGTGTAAAAGCAGGAGATGATTTGCAAATGAAACAAATTTAAACAATGAAAGCAAATGGGAAACAGAATGAAGAAGGGAAACCAACTGGGTGCAAAGAAAACCAAGAACAAACAGAAGAAACTAATGACAAGAGATGAATTGGAAAAAGGAATATGTTTTTCTCTTTTGTTGTTGACGTTGTTCTTTTCAAAAAGTGTTGAATGTAGTTTTTCTAAAGATCAAAAAAATTTGCCTTCAAATAAATTGATAGAGGGAAAAAAAAATCGACACAATGGGAAAATGAAAAAAAAAGTACGAGCCGATGATGATGATGAGGCTGCTTTGGCTGCTTTTAATGGTACGCTTGAATTGGATGGTTGTACTAGGACAGTTTAGTATGGGTAGGTTGTAAGTAAATTGGCTTGAGGAGGGAAGTAAAAGTGAACTGTAGTCAGCTCAAGAGTATCCAGATCAAATTGTAATAGGGTTTCGATGATCTCAGAAAGGTCCCTTTGATAAAATTTTAACTCTTGCCGCAGAAAGGAGTTAAGCTGGGCGGTGGTGGGCTCGGGTGGGCTTGATCTCTGCCTAGAGCGAGACGCGCGTAGGCTCGCTAGGGAGAGGCCCCGGAAGGAGAGAAGCTGAGACAAACGCGTCGCCTATTTTTTTTTTGATATGGAGATGGAGGACAAAACAATTTACAAATTTGACATAGAAAAATGGAAAAAATGGTTATTCTTTGGGTGAAACATCTGCTATTGGTATTTCGCTCAAAGTGTTGACTAGTGGATCATGTTTTCAATTTATGCTGTATTTATGTGTTGATTTGAAGGCCACTTCAGTCTTGATTTTGATGAGCTTTGTGATGAGAAAGCGGAACCAGGAAGAACCGATTCTACCGGTGAATGATCTGGGGGCCAGCAAAATGTAACCTTTCCCAATACAGTAGCTTCCAAATTAAGTATCCCAAATATTTGGTCACGTGTCTAGTTTTCTGAGGGTAACTCTTTCTGAGCGCGGCCCCTACCGATCCAAAAAGAAAAAAACACTGCACAGATCAAACGGGTTTCTAGTAAGATTTGAATAATTGTAGAGATATCAGATACCTTCAAGTGCTCCTCATTCTAAAACAACTTCAACTATAAGCATTCCCTTCAAAGCCATATCCTTCCATCTAGTCTATAACCACTCCAAACAATCATTCGAAATCTCCCACCACTCCCACAAAAGATCATTCATTTTCATTATACATTCCCTTCTACAAGTTCTAAAAAAAGAATAGAGCTCTATTAAATGTCAAACGTTAGCCAGATCTACAAAAGAACTGAAGTCATAGGTCGTGGTAAATTTGGTATCGTCTATAAAGGGATCCATAGAGCCACAAGACACGTCTATGCAATCAAGGTCCTTAATCTTGACACTTCAGAAGATGAAGTTAAAGATGTTCAACAAGAAATCCAATTTTTATCAAATTTGAAACAAATACCCAATATAACCCACTATCACGGCTCTTACCTTAATGGCACGAAATTATGGATCATTATGGACTATTGTGCTGGTGGGTCATTAAGAACTTTGCTAAAACCAGGTAGAATAGAGGAAACTTATCTTGGTGTTATAGTTAGAGAAGTGCTAATTGCATTACAATACATCCATAAGCAAAATGTTATACATAGAGATATAAAAGCTGCCAACGTCTTGATAACAAATGAAGGTAAAGTTCAACTCTGTGATTTTGGTGTTGCCGCTCAGTTAACTTCAACAAGTTTAAGAAGAAATACCATGGCTGGTACTCCTTATTGGATGGCCCCGGAAGTTATCATGGAAGGTACCTCCTATGATGTTAAAGCTGATATTTGGTCTTTAGGTATTACCATCTATGAGATTGCCACTGGTAACCCACCATATTGTGATAAAGAGGCAATTAGAGCAATGCAATTGATTACCAAATCTAAACCACCAAGATTAGATGGTAAACAATATTCTTCACTATTAAAGGAAATTATTGCCCTTTGTCTAGATGAAAATCCAGAGGAAAGAATGAGTGCAGAAGATTTATTAAAATCGAAATTCATCAAGTTTCATAAAAATTCATCAACAAGTATTTTGAAAGAATTGATTTCAAGATATTTATTATGGAGAGAAAAAAAATCCTCAAGAGAAAGTATATTGATGAATGTTGAAGACGAGGTTGAAGAAAACGAAATTGAAGTCAAATGGGATTTTGATTCTTTAAGCAGTAATGAATATATTTTGGAAAATGACATCAATTTAGATAATATCCAACTAAATGAAAGTGATTCTGATTTTAATTTCACAACTAATGATAATTATGATGATGGTGATGATGTTTTCATGACTGGTTATCAAAGATATAATCCAATACATCATACAAGCAGCCATCAAACAAATGATAATGTCACCTACAAGACAAACACCGTCAATAACGGTGTTAGCTTTAATGTTGGATCTACTTTGAAAGCTAACAGTACAATGAATAGAAAAGAAGCACCAAAATCTTTATTAAATCTATTTGAAGAAAGTACAGAGGAAGAAGAAGAACAGCATCATAACAATATTCCAGAAGAGCCAACACATTATGAAATACCCAAAATCTCATCTGCAATCGGGTTACACAATTTATCAAATACAACAACAAATCATAATACAAGGGTTTCTACACCAATAGTGGAAATTGAAATTCCAAATATTGAAGATATGCAATCTTCTTCATTAGCATCTGCTCCTCCAACTCAACCTCCATTACAACAACAAGAGTTTAATAAACCAAGGTCAAGAGCAAATACTTTGTTGCATTCACAATCTGCGGCTGGTAATTTAGAGACAAGAAAAACATTGGATCCAACGTTACAAAGAAGACCAACATTAACTACAGCAGCTTCATCAATTCCTCAACAAGCTCCACCAGCTCAACCATCCCAACAACAGCAATCCTCACAACAAATACCTAATTCATTACCACCAAATATCCCAAGAGGTACACCTTCACCTAAAAGAGAACTTACAAGTCAGGTAAATTCACCATCAAAACTGAATATTATCACTTCATCACCTAGTAAACCAACAATGAAGGCTATTCAATCTCCAAATAACCAATCCCCATTATTACAACCTATGAATGCAAGCACTTCGTCAATTCCATCAACAACTTCTCAACAAACAAAACAACAACAACCATTAAATATCAAGAGAAATCATCAGAACCTAAGACTACAAATGCCAACGCCAACGTCATTACAATTCCCCAAATTATTAAACAATAATTCCAATTTGGATGAACAATCTTCAAATGATGAAAACATTAATCAATTTGGTGTAAATGTCTCAAATATGCCAATGACAATGACACCATTAACTGAAAAACCGCCACCAATTCCATCAACAGCACAATCATCATCATCAACTTCAATAGCACCAAAGCGGAAAATGACACTAACACAACAATCCCAACCACCTCAGTTACCATTCTTGATGAATGGGACAAGAACAACTTCCTCACTATCATCAAATTCGTCTCATGAATATTCAGGATCAACCACTACAACCACTATTCAAAACAATTTTGAGAATGGGATATCGATGCCTAATTTGGATGTTTCCTTGTTCATTGATTCAGACTCAACAAAGGAAAAGATTAACAATCAAATGATTGAGTTGTTGGGACAGTTTAGTAATGTCTTGAGTGTTATGGAGGATAGATTATTTGAAATGAAGGAGTGAAGTGGATTTTATTTTAATGGCTGGTGATTATTTAGATGTACATGAATGTTAAAGAACTCATGGATTGTAGAACCTACAAATTAGCTCTTCTTTATGTTGTATATTTGGTAACATTATGCATCAACAAACTCATCATCAGTTTCATCTGGGGTCCCGTCAGGTTTCTCTTGTTCCTCATCTTTATCAGGTTTTGAATTTTCTGAACCAGGAACAAAGTCAAACCCACCATGTGTATTTGTTGGTGTTTTCAAATCATTGAATTTATTAATGTTCCCTACGATTGGTGTATTTTCTTCAGAATCTAATAATGCATCTTGAGGACGATCCGTTTGGATCATTAACCCCTTATTCGTCTTCTCCACTGGTGATTCTTCTTCGTCTTCGTCTTGTGAATAATCATTCAAGATATCATTCGTTATGTTGTCATCTTCCTCATCTTGTTTTGGCTCTTGTTCGGACTTGGTCTCTTTTGGTGTAACTGCAGCTGTTTTGGTTTTTTGTGATTCACCATTTTCTTTCAAAACCACTGGATTTTCCGGGCTTTCATCAGAGCCTATACTACCAGTACTAACTTCATTTATCAATGGTGATGCTTTATAAGTTGTTGATAAGGACTTAGGTTCATCCAAATTGAAAGAGTCGTTCAATGTACTAGCACCAACAGTATTAGCAGTTGTAGCCTTTGGTGAATGTAGGTTTTCTAATGCCTTATAGACCAAATCATCGGTTCCTGGGTAAATTTTAGTTTGATGGATATTTGATTCCAAATCCCATATACCAACTTTTGACCAAAACAATTTGGATCTTAGTCTTGACAATTCTAACCATGCTTTCCTTATTGATGTATTTGAATCTAATTTCCAAACGTTTGTTTTCAAAGAACGTAAAAATGCAAATAAATCACATGCACTTCTAACTCTAAACAGACAATATGAACATAGGGGATATTGATGGGCTATTATTGGCGATGACGGTGTTGATCCACTGGATGCAGATAATGATTCTTCTTTAGATTTTAATGCATGAACTTTTAAAATATATAAACGTGAATGCTCCAAAATATCGTTTCTATCCTCTCCACAAATGGCACATGGTTGATCAATTGCAACAGGAGGACTATGGGCAGGATAAGAGTATAGGTTAGATTTGATATCAGACTCCTGAGTTTTGTTATTCTTGAAGTTTATTCTATAGGTTTCATTTATGCCCGATACAGGCTCAATAATGACACGTCCATCAATGAATGCACCCATTAATGAACGTTTGCTTAACCACCCAATACCGTTTGCTAAATCTATTCTCAATGCTGGTTCAACGTCATCCGCAACTAACCTTTTGATGAATTTTGTGTTAGTATCTCTGATCACTTCAATATATTTCAAATCTGAGATGAATCTATTGAAATCGTTGAATAATTTCAAGTCAAACCTTATGGAGTTTATAGTTGGACTATAGATGATTTGAGGAGGGAAAGTAGCTGGTGAATCCTCAGATTTATTTCCGGATCTTGGTTCATCAATCGAATTTCTTGCGGAATCTTGAATAGATTGATCATCTTTCTCTTGTATAACATTTTTTAGTTCACGTAGTTGTGTTTGTAAGTTCTCAAGAAGCATATCTTTCTCCTTCAATTGAGAAACCAACCCCTCGTTACGTTTTTCAAAACTGTAAGCTTCTTGTCTAGCTTTTGATACCATCTTATTTGCTTCTTCAAATAAGGACTCTGATAGATCTTCAACTTCAGATTGTAATTTGGATACATTTTCCTTTGCTAAGTCCTTTTCTTTGGTCTCGTTCTGTAGTTTCTGCTCCAAAGTATGGTTAGACTTTGACAGTTCATCATGTTCAGACTTTAATGATTTGTAATTTTCTTGCAAAGCAACAAGTTCTTGGTTTTGCTTCTTTAGTTGTTCATTCTCTCTCTTTTGATGAAACAATTGTTCCTCTAACTTAGATTGCTTCTCAACCAATTCTATAAGCTGTGTAGATAAGGAGGTGACTTGGAGCGACACTCTCTTTGATTCCTCATCGGCAACAGATTCACTCATATTGGTCTAGCGACAATCAATGAACTGATTCTATATCAACCAATGCACTCAAATTGGAAAAAGCCCAATTGTTTTCCCAAACGAAACCTCAAACACGCCCAAATTTCAAATCAAAACAGAAATTAATAAAAAAAACCATTCGCGAAGTTTCATCATATTCGCGATTGCGCGAATGCATTCTGCGATTTGTTTTTTTTTGTTTTTTTTTTCTCTTTGCAAAATGAAAATAGATCATTTCAAGAATCAAAGAATTCAACAATTGAGACATTGGCATCCACTTACATTACCCAACTGTTATTATTGACGGTATACCTTTTGAGACTCACTGCTTGCTACTGTGCTGAGAATTGATACCTGGAGTAAGGGTTTGGATGTGCTTTTGTTAGCTGGTGCTCTTGTAAAATCTCCAAAACTGTCAAGATCATAACCAGCCTCCAACATTATATACAACAAAGATGAAGAAAAGATCAGACCAAGAGGCCTCGAGGCAGTCTTCAGTGAGATCAAATGCCACAGATCACCAGAAGTCGAATTCAGGGTCGCTGTTATCCAATATCAGGAAATTCTCAAAGAACAACAAGTCTGAAGAGCCAACTAATGTTTCAAGTTTAAACATTTCGAATCCACAACTACAACAACAACAACCCCCAGGGCGTCACGATGGGTTTCAGCATACTGATTCACCTTATAAGAAAAGGCAGCCCAGTATAAGCTCTTCATATTCAAATCAATCACAAAATTCACTCCCCTTGAGTAAAGCAACAACTTTGAACAATTCGAACCATTCAACCTACGATACTTCACCTCCATCACCTCAACATTCCCGTCGTTCATCAACTTGGACTACAAACACATCTGCAAATGACGATTATAGATCATATACCACACCAAAGAAGTCAGCTTTGCAAAGAATACATACCAATAATTCAGTAATGTCAAGTACGTCTGCATCAACCGGTGTCGGTAATGATTTTGTTTTGGAACAACCCAAAGAGAGCTGGGAAATTGATGAAATGTTTAATGAGTTAATGACAAAACGTGATTTCAAAAGTTTACCAGATGCTGCGAAGAAGCAAATGAAGGAGTATCCTGTTTCCAAAAAATGGATGTTGATTTATCAAGATGCTTTATCTGAAAGAAAAAAACAAGAACGCTCAAAGAAAGGTGGTGAAAATCCAGCTACACCAGAAACTTATGTTAGGCTGTTGATGGATAAATCAATTTCTGTTAGACAACTAGGTAATTTATGGGTTAGTTTACGTACGGAGCCTGTGGACTGGGTTAGAGACTTTATTGATGCTCAAGGTCCTGTTGCATTGGCTACGGTATTACAACAGCTTCATACAAGGTCCACTACTGACTTGCTGAATGATGAGTTTTTGGAGAAAGAGATTTCAATCATCAGATGTTTAAGAACAATTATTAATAATCAAAGAGGTGCCGATTATGCACTTGATTCCAAGATATGTGTTCCAGCTATAACGGGAGCTTTGATCTCTACTAAATTAGCAACTAGAAGACTTGTCACGGATATGTTAAGTTTCTTAGCACATTTTAGATCTCCTGAAGGTTATGATCAAGTGTTGAGAGCTTTGAACTCTATACCCCCTGATAATATCCATTTTCAGGCTAAATCCTTAGATAAAAGAAACTCCATCATTTCCCAACCTGGATCATCTGGTTTGAAAAGATTTGAGCAATGGTTGAGAGTTGTGGAACAGACATTAGAAGGAAGAGGTAAAATGGGTTCCATGGTTGGTGCTAGTGATGAATTGAAATCTAGTGGTGCAGGTGGTGAAAGTCAACTTGTTGATTATGCTTTAGCCACCATGGTGCTTGTTAATTCTATAGCTGAAGGTGGTGCTGATTTCAAAACCAGAACTCATATCAGAGCTCAATTGAAATCTGGAGGGTTACAAAAGATATTCAAAAAGTTTCATAAATTGCATAGTGAATTGATTAATGATAAGATACGAGAATTTGAAGATGCTGCTGCCGAAGATTATGAAGCACTTTTGACATCAGAAAGAATTGGTGAGGATGTTGACTTGAATGATCCTATATCATTAGTTCAAAATATTTGGGGTAAAATTCAGCATTCTGAAGCTGAGAGTTATTTCCTATCAGCAATTCAACACTTGTTTTTGAATCAATCAGACTCATCTAAATCCCCTAGCAGTACTGATACCATAAGGTCTTATAGATTGATTGATGGATTGATCTCCAATATCACCATGGGAGCAAGCTCTAATGAGGATGCTGCATTGAACGTTGCTATTCATAGATTATATGATGGTTTACAAACTGATGAAGTTGCTAGACGAGCTATATTGGAGTCTAGGGAAGCCACTAAAAGAGCAGAGGAAGCAGTTGCTGAAAGAGATGAACTAGCGAGACAAATTTCATTAGGTTCTGATGGTATGATGACACGTCTTACAAATGAAATCAAAGAACAAGAAATCGTTTTGCTGAGACAAAGAAAGATGAATGAAAATTTATCCACTGAATTAGAAGAGCTCAAAAGGAAACATATCTTGGAAAAACACGAACAAGAGTTGGAGATGAGAGAAATGTTAATCTTATTGAACAATGCTAATGAAGGTGCTGGATCTCTTCCAAAGACCCAACTTGTTGATAAACTAAAGAACCAATTATCAAGAAAGAAAAATCAATATAGACTTGATAATAAGAAATATGGTAGTTCTGTTGAACCAAATGGAAGATTAAGAGCTTTAAGAGATCAAATGGAGGATATTGAACAACAAGCTAGAGAATTAGAAATGACCAACTTTGTTGAAAAGAAGAGGGATACAATTGTCTCACCATCTGTGCAATCTTCCCCTGAAAAGCCTTCTAAAGAAGACGATCTAGCTAAGTTGGAATCTTTACGACGTAAATTGGATACGTTACAAAATCAATCTAATGACATTCTTAAGTTTGACACTGATGCTAAACAAAAAGAATTGATGAATAAACAGAAGTTGATGGCTATGGATAGATTGAAGGAGTTACAATCTAGATTCAAGAATTTGAATATTGATTTTTCACCAAGTGAATCAATGGCTGGTGAAGGTTATCGCTCATTGGATCCAAAGAGCAATGATAAACTACATGATGAGTTGGCTGAAATTGAAAGATTGAGTGAAAAGTTACAAGATGAGTTGTTGATTCAAGATCAAGTTCCTTCTAAATCCTTTTTGGAAAGCCTCGAGGCTAAATACATGAGAGGTCAAAAACAACCTGAAGGGAAACCTGATTATTCCTATAGATCATCAGTTGCTGATAAAGTTAGAAGCAGTAAAGGGTTTGAACCATCATTTCTCAAAGAACTCACGTCAACTGTTGGTAAAAAAGATGCCATACCAGATGCAGAACCAGGTTTTGAAAACCAAGCTGAAGCTCCACCACCTAAGCCTCTCAATGAGCCATTCAAGTCACCATCTCCTACACCACCACCTCCACCTCCTCCAATGCCTCCATCACTAAGTGGAGGTGCACCTGCACCTGCTCCACCTCCATTGCCTCCACAGTTAGGTGGGCCTACATCTGCACCAATACCACAAGCACCTCCTCCACTACTATTTGGAAACTCAAACAGTGCACCACCACCTCCTGCTCCACCGCTGCCAGGGTCAAAAGGACCCTCGCCACCACCTCCACCACCACCTTTCCCAATGCCAAAGTCGAGAACTCCAATTCCAAGTCCATTATTACCTCAATCACCAAGCTTGTTTGAAAGATATCCAAGACCAAAGAAGAAGCTTAAACAATTACATTGGGAAAAAGTTGAAACAACTGAAAATTCATTTTGGGAAGATGCAGCAGCTGAAAAAGTGGCATCTGATTTACTGGATAAAGGTATCTTTGATGAACTTGAAAACATTTTTGCTGCCAAAGAAATCAAAAAACTGGCTACAAAGAAGCAAGGTGAAGCTGAAAAACTCACTTTTTTGGCCAGAGATGTTTCCCAACAATTTTCCATCAATTTGCATATGTTTTCTTCGTTAAGTGATGAACAGTTGGTTAACAAGGTTTTAAGATGTGATAAATCAGTTTTAGAATTACCAAATGTTATTGAATTTTTAAGCAAACAAGAATTGTCAGAAATTCCAAATGGTCTTGCCAGAAATTTGGAACCTTATAGAACTATTTGGGCTAAAGGATTTGAAAAATCACCAGAAAAGGATCCAAATGAATTACATAGATCTGATAGAATCTATTTGGAATTATTTTACAACCTACAAGACTATTGGCCATCAAGAATGAGAGCTATCAGAGTTATCACTTCATACGAAAAAGAATATAATGATTTGGTTCATAAATTGAGATTGATTGATGAAGCTACTGATCATATTCAAAATTCTCAGCATTTGAGAAAAGTTTTCGATATCATTTTAGCTGTTGGTAATTATATGAATGATACTTCAAAGCAAGCTCAAGGTTTCAAGCTAAGTACACTACAAAGGCTTACATTCATGAAGGATGATAAAAATAGTATTACATTTTTGCATTATGTTGAAAAAGTTGTTAGAAAAGCATATCCTGATGAGGAAAAATTCCTGGAAGAATTAAGTAATTGTTATGATGTTGCTAAAGTTTCTGTTGAACAATTGGCTAATGATTCAAAAGATTTCACACAAAGTATCAAAAATGTTGAAACTTCAATTGATATTGGTAATTTGAGTGATTCTTCTAAATTCCACCCAAGAGATAAAGTGTTGACAAAAGTGTTACCAGTTTTACCAGAGGCAAGACGTAAAGGTGAATTGTTGAACGATCAAACAAAGCTTACAATTATTGAATTTGAAAAGTTGATGAGATATTTTGGTGAAGATCCAACAGATTCATTTTCCAAAAATTCATTTTTCAGAAAGTTTGTTGATTTTATGAATGATTATAAAAAGGCACGTAGGGAGAATTTGGCAAGAGAAGAAGAAGAAAGAGCTTATGAACAAAGAAAGAAGATGATGGAAACTCCAAAGAGAAGTGTTTCTGGAACTCCAACTACACAACAAGGTGATGATGGTGGAGAAAATGTGATGGATTCATTATTGGAGAAATTGAAAGCTGCTGGACCATCAAAGGGACAAGCGTCATCAGCAAGAAAAAGAGCATTGGCTCGTAAGAATTTGTTACAACATAAGAAGGTAACTGATAGTGATGAAGAAGATGATGACAATGAATTAGATTCAAGAGATCAATCCCCATCAAAAGTTGTTTCACCACAGAAGACTGGTTCTTCGATGAATGAAAATGAAAAGGCTGAAACTCATGAAGATGACGATGATGATGTTGGTTCAAGAGCAAGAAACTTGTTACAAGAATTAAGAGGTGGTGGTGCTACGCCAACTCCTGATAGTGGATTATCTCGTGTTCAATTACTTAGACAACAACAGAGACTGAAAAGGAAACAAAGTGCTGCTGAGAATTTATCAAGTGCTGAATTGGATAGTGGTGTTTCAACTCCTGATATAAAAGAGGAACCTGAAGAGAATTTACAAGAAGATACCAAAGTTGATGAATAACAAATCTTATATATACTACTTGAATTAATGAATATAAAGACGATTTATATACAGGCTGTAGCCCCCCTACAAAGTAATTCTAAACTCATGATATTCATTAGTTCTATGCAAAAGTATTTATACAAACAACATCAAAAAAATAACTTTTTTTTTCTGCTTTATGCAACAGCAGCCCAAAATTTCTCCCAAATGTTTTTTGGAGCATCATCTTCCCAAACAATAGCATCGATTTCTCTTCTGTCAGTATCGATATCAATATCATCAAGACTTAGAAATAAAGGACCTCTATAAAAGATTTGACAACCAATCCACAAGACAGCCATAATTATAACTGAAACATAGGCGGTAAAGAATTTAGTAGCGGTAAAGCTAAAGAATGCAGCATAACCTTGGATGAAAATGATGATAAAGACAAAGAACGCAGCATAATAAGCACCCCAAGGCATGAAATGGGCTTTGAAAGGTAATTCATCACGAGAAATACCACGGCTTTTCAAACATTGCATAAATCTAATATGACAGATAGAGATGAATAACCAAGCAAACAAACCTGCAACGGTGGTGATGTTAACCAACCAATTGAACCCAACAGCTGCACTATCTGATAAAACCATGAATGCTAAGAACCCCATCAATGAAGTACAAATGACACCTAAATATGGGACACCTTGCTTTGTAACATAAGTGAATTGTTTTGGAGCATTTCCTGAAATACCCAACCCATACAAGATACGGGACCCAACATAAACATTTGAATTGGCAGCAGACATAACAGTGATCACAATGACTGCATTGAAAATATGATTTAGGATTGGAGTACCAGAGTTTTCAATGGCAATGATGAATGGAGATGATGAAATAACAGCTTTAGTTGAATTTAAACGTGGTTCATTGAATGGAACTAATAAACCAACAAAGAATAAAGACAAGATGTAAAAGAACAAAATTCTAAAGAAAACTTTATTAATAGCTCTTGGGACTGTTTTTCTTGGGTTTTTAGATTCTCCAGCTGAGATTGCCACTAATTCAGTACCTTGATAAGTGAAAGCAGCATTAATCAATGAAGAAACCCAACCAAGGAAACGACCAGTTGGAACACTTTCAACTAAATGACCTGGACCCCAAGGACCTGGATTTCTCCAATATCTAAACCCAACAGGACCTTGATCACCAGCACCACAAACCATTATGAATGAATACAAGATAAACCCAACAATGGCAACAACTTTAACAAATGAAACCCAAAATTCAATTTCACCATAAAATTTAACAGGGAAGAAATTTGCCACGGTCATTATAAACCAACAGATTGCAATCCAAGCACCCAATGGTACAGCATCTGTCCAATATTCAATAACTTGACCCACGACAGAAATCTCCACAGCAAAAGTTGTAGCCCAATTAAACCAATACATATAACCATTAGCAACACCAAGAGCAGGAGATAAGAATCTTGCATTGAACACTGTGAATGCAGAAGTCACTGGGATGAATGTACACATTTCACCAAGGGATTGAGTAACTAAATACACAATACTACCCATGAATAGATATGCAATAAGGGCATTAACAGGACCAGCTAAACTTAGTGGAGTTCCAATACCGACAAATAACCCAGTACCAATGGTACCACCAAGGGCAATCATTGAGACATGACGAGGTTTCAAGGCTCTTTTAACTTGAGTTTCTTTAACATGGCCATGTTCTATATCATGAGTGTTGTATTTTTCTTTTGGTGATGAGTTTGATATTATATCATCGTTTGAACGAGGTGCACTTTCTTGTATTTCTAGAGTTGATTCTTTTGAAGGAATCGATTTCTCTAGATAGTTTTCTGATTTCATTGTTGATGTAAATGAAGATCTATCTAATTGTGTACTGTTTGTAGATAACAGTTTAGTTTTATATGTTGATGATGACTCGATGAAGTAAAAATTTTATAAAATGGAAAAGGAAGGTGCGAAAAGAAAGAAATCTTGTGATGTAGTTTAATGCTTGATGAGACCTATTTCACGAGACTATTATGGGCTATATGTTCTCTTGACCAGTACCAAACTCAATTTGGACAACCTGAAAGCATTGGGCTAGAAAAGAGAGATTAGATCATGGAGCCCATTCAATCTTCACTAGGAATCCACTCTACCTTCATCTTGACTGACTCTTCACTCAAGTTTATACCCATTTCCAATTCTTCAGCGAAAATGTGCCATCCCAAAAAGAAATTTTTCCTATAAACGGCTCCCCGAGACACCAAGCGAACATAACCAGCCAGTACTTTATGCTTAAAGACCTGCAAAAACGACCTGGAAACTCATAAAGAAAGGACTATTGAAGGACTATTCCAATCATAGACTTGTCCATTAATATCCACCCTAGTTAAACTTGTGTAGGCCTCCTACTTCATGGTGCAATACCCGGGTAAATAGCCAGTTTTCAACTTTATGTCACTTTTTTCGGCGTTTCTTTTTCTCATCGGCCGTTGGAAAAAAAATTCGTTTCGAAGTTCAGGGGTCTTTTAAAGAATTAATATTCTCATACAAGGAAGAGTGTTTGATAGAAATGGCTGCTTTTATAAGAAATGGTTGTATCTGTTATCTATGATTATTTAGGCTATCTTTGAATCTCTTTGTTTATGCCGTTGAAATTGGTGGTGGTTTTGGTACACTTCCAGAGACTAAACTCTAGTGCCGCTTCTATGAGTGCACGGCCTTCAAAGTTGTCTGCTCTTCAAGCTACAAGTGATGGAGAGAGGGTCTTCTGACTCTTGTAGCTTTTGTTGAAGTGCTGTGACTTGTAGAATTTGGAGATTCTAGTAGGAATTGTGACTGTTTCCCATCATCACCATCACCAACTTCATCAAAAGTAGGATTAATACCTCTGTAGCATTTGGAGAATACCAGGTTGACTATAAACGAAACTCTCTTCGCTTAGAACTAGGCAAAGTCCCAGCTCCTCTGGCTTGAATCTCACACTCAGTCTCTTTTTCGCTGATGCCAGTACTTAGAGAACCCTCGCACGCTAATACTAGTACTTAGGAAACAAATCCTTCAACAGCACCACGCCGAACACAACCACGCCAAAACCACCGTTTTAAAGAGGAAAGCAGATCAGAAACTACCCCATGATAAGATAACTGATATGGAACGTAATACCTCTTTGAATCAATGCTGAATAGGTTGAAATTGTAGCTTGTAATTAAACAACTCATCAGTTTATGGTTTGGTGCAGCCAGCACGGCGCGCACAACAGCGATTGATGATGTATGTGCAATTTTTTCATCTTTTGCCAATAGATGAGTTGTATTTTGGAGATGAGTGATAGAGGGAAAATTTTGTATTAATACTCATCCAATTCCCTTGATATTGATCAATCTATCAAGTTTGATTAGTTGGTAAACTTGTTAATTAGTTACTATGAGTAAAGAATCACCAAATTTTGAACTTCATGATATTGAAGCAGGTTCTTCAAAACAAGATAATTCATCAAACATCCTAAATAAAAATGGAAGCAACATAACAGATGACATACCTGGTTCTGATCAAGAAACTGAAGTGAAAGAGACCCAGGTTAAAAGAGCTTTAAAACCTCGTCATATTTCAATGATTGCCCTTGGTGGTACTATTGGTACTGGGTTATTTATTGGTATTTCAACTCCTTTGAAAAACGCTGGTCCTGTTAATGCATTGATTGCCTATTTATTCATGGCCACTATAGCTTATTCAGTGACTCAATCCCTTGGTGAAATGGCCACTTTCATTCCAGTTTCAAGTTCTTTTACCGTTTTTTCTAAAAGATTTTTATCACCAGCTATTGGTGTTGCAAATGGTTATATGTATTGGTTTACATGGTGTATCACATTCGCGCTAGAATTATCAATCGTGGGTCAAATTATTGAATATTGGACTTTTTCAGTACCATTAGCTGCTTGGATTGGTATTTTTTTCGTTATTCTAACTTCAATGAATATGATTCCTGTTAAATTTTATGGTGAGATTGAATTTTGGGTCGCTTCAATCAAGATCATTGCCATTGTTGGGTTCATCATCTATTCTTTTATAATGGTTTGTGGTGCTGGTATAACTGGTCCTGTTGGGTTTAGATATTGGAGAAATCCAGGTCCTTGGGGTCCAGGTTATATCTTTGAAGGTACATCAAAGGGGAAATTTTTGGGTTGGGTTTCCTCTTTAGTTAATGCAGCTTTTACATTCCAAGGTACTGAATTAGTTGGTGTTGCCTCGGGTGAATCTAAAAATCCAAGAAAGACAGTGCCAAAAGCTATTAATAAAGTGTTTTTCAGAATTATGTTTTTCTACATCTTGTCATTATTCTTTATTGGATTATTAGTTCCATTTGATGATCCAAAATTAAATTCAACTTCTTCATATGCTTCATCTTCTCCATTCATCATTGCAATTCAAAATTCAGGTACACCGGTATTACCACATATTTTCAATGCCGTTATCCTATTAACAATTATTTCAGCTGGTAATTCAAATGTTTATATCGGTTCACGTATTTTCTACTCATTAGCACAAAATGGATTGGCTCCAAAATGCTTTGCATGGACTACAAAACATGGTGTTCCATACATGAGTGTATTATTCACCGCATTGTTTGGTTTATTAGGGTTTATGGTTGTCTCTAAAGGTGCAACAACCGTTTTCAACTGGTTATTAAACATTACAGCTATTGCAGGTTTATTTGCTTGGTTATTCATTTCAGTTTCTCATATTAGATTTATGCAAGCTTTGAAATTTAGAGGTATTTCTCGTGATGAATTACCTTTTAAAGCTCACTTCATGCCTTGGGGTGCTTATTATGCAACTTTTTTCATCATTGTGATTATTTTCATTAATGGGTTTGATGCATTTGTTGGTGGGTTTAATGTTACTTCATTCTTTACTGCTTATATTTCAGTTATTTTGTTTGCAGTATTGTGGTTATTTTTCCAATTTGTTTATTTCAGAGGTAGATTATTTGTCAAATTAGAAGATGTTGACATTGATACTGATAGAAGAGAGATTGATGCTATTGTTTGGGAAGATGATGCTCCAAAGAATTTGTGGGAGAAATTTTGGGTGGCTGTAGCATGAATGAAGGTGTTGTTTTGGTTTTTTGGTTTTAGATAGGACATCTATCTTTGCATAATTTATTTATTTTAATATTGTCATTAATAATGTGATCTAGTGTTTAAAAAGTTTCAATGTATAAAGTTTTTGAGAATGTTCTGTATCAGCTTATCTTATTAATAGGTTTCAGTTTCAGTTTCAATCACACAACTGGATCCTGAGAGTCCTGATTTCTCAGATCTGTAAGGTCTGAATCAACGCCGATCCATTCAGCTCTTATATGATCTCGCTTCAAATTCTCTGCATGCACTTAATCAAAAGATTCCTTATTACACTTGTTATTGTCACGATACACAATGTCAGAGCTTGTGAGTCCCCTTTTCATTTTTTTCTCCACGGCATTTTTTCGCGAAGGAAAATTTTCAAATGGCACAAACGCAAAATTTTGGAAAATGGACTTGAAGACTTGAAAGTTTTTGGGCATGAGTCGGAGAAACGTCAATTTGAGTACAATATGTAGTGTTATTTATCTGATAAGAGAGTACAATAGATAAGTCAACTCAATTCACAATTACAGCCAAAACTCTTGCAATTGGAAAAAAATTTATTAATATTCGCAAAAGAAATTCACCGTTACACGGCACACCACCAATTTTTTTTGAAAGGAAAAGCAGCATAGGCTCCAAAGAGATGAAATTTTGGCAGAGAGCTCGCACGCTACGCTAAGCAAGTCTGTGGGCAATTATTATTATCCTTATCTGGAGATCACAGATGCACTCTACAAACAATCAGCAATGTAGTTATTGAATAAAACAAAGTTGTAACCATCTTAACCATGTACTACTCCATGATCTCATCTGAAAAATCCATCTTTTTGGCGCTTTTTAAGGTTTTCGCTGTCTGCTGGATCATCTCCAAAAGAAAAGGCACGTCTCCGGTCAAGAACATAAAATTTTCAACTGATAAGAAATCAGAAGCAGCATGATCAAGTCAATTCAAATAATATACGTCTCGACAATCATCATTATAAAACCATCCACAATTCCCTTCCCATGCGACATAACTACAAACCACTTGTGAACAGCTATATTCCTCCAAAAATGAGTAAATCTACTGAATATGAACTTCATGATTATGAAGGAGGTTCCTCAACAAAGCAAGATAGTAATATAATCAACAAGACTAAAAGCTTTGATCATGAAGATAGTCCAATCTCTGAACATGAAATCGAAACTGGTCATGTTAAAGATACTGAAGTTAAAAGAGCTTTGAAAAGACGTCATGTTACAATGATTGCCCTTGGTGGTACTATAGGTACAGGTTTATTCATTGGTATCTCAACACCTTTGAAAAACGCTGGTCCTGTTAATGCCTTGATTGCTTATTTATTCATGGCTACTATAGCTTATTCAGTGACTCAATCCCTTGGTGAAATGGCCACTTTTATCCCAATCTCAAGTTCTTTTACCGTTTTTTCCCAAAGATTTTTATCAAATGCATTAGGTGTAAGTATAGCCCCTTGAGAAATTATTAGAACTTTCTACTAACACATCATAGGTCACTAATGGTTACATGTATTGGTTCTCATGGGCAATCACATTCGCCTTGGAATTATCAGTCGTTGGTCAAATCATTGAATATTGGACTTTTTCAGTCCCATTAGCTGCATGGATTGCCATATTCTGGGTTATCTTATTCTCTATGAATTTATTCCCTGTTAAATTTTATGGTGAAGTTGAATTTTGGGTCGCTTCAATCAAGATCATCGCCATTATTGGATTCATCATTTATGCATTCATTATGGTTTGTGGTGCTGGTGTGACTGGGCCTGTTGGATTTAGATATTGGAGACATCCAGGTGCTTGGGGTCCAGGTTATTTATTTGAAGGCACTGCAAAAGGTAGATTCCTTGGTTGGGTTTCCTCTTTAGTTAATGCTGCCTTCACTTATCAAGGTACTGAACTTACAGGTATCACTGCAGGTGAATCTAAAAATCCAAGAAAGAGTGTTCCAAAAGCTATTAATACCGTTTTTTTCAGAATTTTGATCTTTTATATCTTGTCTTTATTCTTTGTTGGTATGTTGGTTCCATTTGATGATCCAAAATTGAATTCAGATTCTTCATACGTTGCATCCTCCCCTTTCATCATTGCAATTCAAAATTCAGGTACCCCAGTATTACCACATATTTTCAATGCAGTCATCTTGTTGACAATTATCTCTGCAGGTAATTCAAACGTCTATGTCGGTTCACGTATTCTTTATGCATTGGCTCAAAATCGTTTAGCTCCAAAATGCTTTGCATGGACTACAAAACATGGTGTCCCATATATTAGTGTCTTATTCACTGCATTATTCGGATTCTTGGGTTTTATGGTTATTTCAAGTGGTGCAAGTACAGTTTTCAATTGGTTATTAAATATCACTGCAGTTGCTGGGTTATTTGCTTGGTTATTCATTTCTTTATCACATATCAGATTCATGCAAGCTTTGAAATTCAGAGGTATTTCTCGTGATGAACTACCTTTCAAAGCTCATTTCATGCCTTATGCTGCTTATTATGCTGCTTTTTTCATTACAGTTATCATCATTATTAATGGGTTTAGTGCATTTATTGGAGGTTTCAGTGTTAGTGATTTCTTTACTGCATATATCTCTGTTATCTTATTTGGTGCATTATGGATATTCTTCCAATTTGTTTGGTTTAGAGACAGAATCTTCCGTAAGTTGGAAGATGTTGATATCGATACTGATAGAAGAGAAATTGATGCCATTGTTTGGGAAGAAGAAGCTCCAAAGAATTTATGGGAGAAATTCTGGATGGTTATTGCTTGAACTTGTCAGCTCCTCCTCATAAAAAAAAACTGTTTTCGTTCCATTGTGTTTTAAATTAATTGTATCAAGCGCAATATTGTATATTTAGTTGGTCATTTTGTTTTTTAGTTGTGCCATTCATCATTAAGACTATTCAATCTTTTTAATATAATATGCCCTTATGTTTTATGATTCGTGTTGAGCTGTAGCAGCTCTGTTTATAATCTTCAGTGGATTATTGCATAGGGTCTCTTGTCCTTCAGTAGCACTATTACTAGTCATGGTGTATAAATTGTACCATGCAATTGGGCGCGCCCAAGATTTCAGCACAAAATTCGCGAAATTTTCTATGCACAACATTCTGGGATCAATCTACACAACAAAATCGCAACATTAAGAGCTTATTTTCCTTAAAAAGATCACCATCAACTATAAAAAAAATTACCATCGTGATGATACTAAAAAAAAGCTTAAACTCTTCTTTTTGGTGGGTAAATTTTTTTTTTTTAATGGTAAAGTTACTTTATTCTAAAATCTTATACACTTTTACACTTCAACTTTCAATATAATAATTCCAATATAACACTGTTCCAAATAAATTTCCAATATTAATCAATAGCTCAATTTTATAGCTCTATCCTTCTTTCTTTCCTTATAGAGCAACCTTCTTAATAAAGTCAAAAGTCAAAATAAACAATCCAAAAGTTTCAAAACGGGAGTTTCAATAAATCTTTGTAATACCGTAGGGGTATTGTACCTAATCCCCACCATCTCTCTATTCTAGATCTTTATCCAACTTCAACTTCATCTCAAGTTGTTCTAGCAGTTGATTTTCATAATCGTTTGTAGTCTTTAAAACCATATTTCTGATGAATCACTTTGAGTTTATATTTGGCAGCATTAACCACTTGTTCTTT
>NW_017567111.1:2054172-2165006 GCF_001661255.1 Hansenula anomala
AATGGTAAAGTTACTTTATTCTAAAATCTTATACACTTTTACACTTCAACTTTCAATATAATAATTCCAATATGACACTGTTCCAAATAAATTTCCAATATTAATCAATAGCTCAATTTTATAGCTCTATCCTTCTTTCTTTCCTTATAGAGCAACCTTCTTAATAAAGTCAAAAGTCAAAATAAACAATCCAAAAGTTTCAAAACGGGAGTTTCAATAAATCTTTGTAATACCGTAGGGGTATTGTACCTAATCCCCACCATCTCTCTATTCTAGATCTTTATCCAACTTCAACTTCATCTCAAGTTGTTCTAGCAGTTGATTTTCATAATCGTTTGTAGTCTTTAAAACCATATTTCTGATGAATCACTTTGAGTTTATATTTGGCAGCATTAACCACTTGTTCTTTGGTCAAACCATCCCATTTGAGATTTGCAAAAAAAGGTCGTACCCGGATTCGAACCGGGGTTATCCGGATCAAAACCGAAGGTGATAACCACTACACTATACAACCAGAACTTGAAAAATAAAAAGTCGTTGAACTCTCTGCAGATCTTAAATTGTTAAGGGACACATAGTCATAAACTTTGAAATTATTAAGAATTGATATATCATACTAACTTCAAAAGTGTATATTCTATGATGATATCTTACCATTTTTATTATCTTCCAAAATTGGAGTGTTTCAAAGTGCTCTGTATCTCCTTTTGCTTGATTCATTTCTCTCCAAACAAAACCTGCTGTGAATCAGGTTTAGTCGAGATCCAGCCCCCGATAAGTTGCTCATTTCCTATTATTTTAACGAGCAAGCCCCCTATTCAATACTAGAAGCATCCCCATTCAATTCAAACTCATTTTCAGGCTTTCCAGAGTTCCATGTATCATGATTTAGACCCAAATTTGGAAATTCTATGGAGCTTGCGTGCGGTAACCAAATTATGAAACATTGATGAAGATTGAAAATTGAAATGTTGAAGTTGTATAACATTTATGAAACCTTAAGATACAAATGCAGATCAAGAATCAAGTGAGTTAATAAAGTCATCATGATATATATTCATTTCATGTTCTCTTTTTGACTTGGTCTTCTTAAGGTTCTAATTGAACTCCAATAAACCATGACAACTACAATAATAACAGAACTTTCCACAACAATCACTTCAACATTAACATCAACTCAAACTGCAATTGTTAAAGGTGTATTAGACTTGAGTATCCAAACATCAATCCCTGTAAACGGTGACAATGGCATAACATTTGCTGGTAAGGCAGCTAATCCAGGGACAACAGTTTCAACAATCACTTCATCATCAACAACAACTTCATCTGCATCTTCATCAAAACCAAGCTCATCTCATATAAATTTTGGTAATAATCTTTTAACACAAGGTACAAGTGCCTCAAATGGTTCAAATCCCAAGATTGGTATGGCTATAGGTATTCCAGTTGCTATAATAGCTAGTGTATTGATAATTGTTGCCTTTTATTTTTATTTAAGGTATAGGAAAAATTATGCTCATAGTCAAGATGCTAAATTACAAAGATTTTATGATGATAAGTACAATTATAGAATAAGTCCATTGAATGAATCCACATCACCTTATAATTTGAAAACTGTTTATCAATTGAAAACTCAACCAGGTGATCAATTCTATAGATCAAATTTTGATAATCAATCATCCACTATTGTTCCAACAACTCATAATTCAAAAGTTCCCTCTATAAAAGAAATCCCACAGGGTTATGATAACAGTACTAAATGGGCAACACCTATTCATAAATGGTTCAACAATATGAGTAAAAGTGCAATGTCAAGCAGAGCAAGCTTAAGCACGGGGATCTTTTCACCAAAGACACCAGTATTACGTGAATTTAATTTGAAAAAACAATCAAATGATGAATTTAATGAAAAATCTCCAATTTTACCAAGTTTCCCAGAAAAATCATATGGTGGACATGATCATTCTTTCCATTCTATTGAATCAAGCCCAAATGGTAGTATTAAGCAACAGGTTGTTAGAGCTGATACAACAAGACGTGAAATTATATTACAACATCCATCCAAATTGAAGAACAAGAAGAAATCTAAACCATTGCCTAAAGTTCCCCAAAGCTCTACTGAATCATCAATCAAGAGTCTTGCAGGGTTAGAACAAATTGTTATGGAGAGAATGATTCCAACTACACCAAAAGTTGATTTTGCTAAATACAAGAATGATAAAGTCTATATGGTTATCAAGAGTTATGAAAGAAATTTGGCTGATGAATTGAGTATTAAAGTTGGTGAGTATATTAGAATCTTGGCTAGACATACTGATGGTTGGTGTCTTGCAGAGAAGTGTAATCAAAATGGTGAAGTGTTGTACCAAGATATAAATAATTATATAAATGAAGGTAGAGGTGTTATACCTGAATTATGTCTACAAGGGAACAAATAAATAGTACGATCTATAAATTAACTCTAATGAATGTAGTATATAACTAAATGATTACATATGAAAAACACAACTGTAGATGAAACTCAATGACAGACCACTCTATTTCAAAAGATCTTGTTCAACTTCTTTTTCAATATCATGATTCTTTGCAAACACCTTATTACCCCTAGCAAACCAGTAGATAATAGCATAAATAGTAAACCCAACAAGAACAACAGAAGCATAATTCATATCACCTTTTGTCACTGGAATGGTATATGGGAAACAGAAAAAAACAATTGCAAAAACAGTCCAACAAAGAGTAAGAATATTAGCAGCAAAACCAAATTTACCTAACCAAAATGGACCATGTTTAATATTTGATCTTCCTTTATACAACAAGCAGCAAATTGGAATGGCATATGAAAGCAACAAAAATGTGATACAACCTGTCACCATGGCATTGTAGGCAGTTGTTGACCCCATATAAATGCATCCAATCAACGCACTACACGCTACTGATATCAAGTTAGCATTAATGGGTAGGTTTGTCTTGGAATTGACTCTAGACCAATATCTTGAGCCTGGTAAACCTTGATCACGGGAGAAAGACCAACACAAACGAGCTTGCCATGTTTGAGCAGCAATTGTACAACCAAAACCTGTTAAAATAACCAAAGATTCTAAAAATAAGGCACCATGTCTATTCTTCAAAGCTTGATCAAAGATATCCAAGATTGGAACACCAGTATTTGAGGCTAAGATAGCGCTCAAATCTGTGATAGAGAAAAACATGGATATAGAATAGATCAGACTTGTTGCCTTTAAATTTGGTGTTAGTAACTTCATTTTTGGTAATTTTGTGAAAAAAAATACTTACAAAACCGATGGCAACAGTTGACATAATAGCTTTTGGAATCTCTCTCTCTGGACTAGCGATCTCTTCAGTCATGTGACAACTCGCATCTAAACATGAGAAGGCCCAATTTGGAGACGGTTTTGAATGTTAGTATGCTCTTCCTTAAGTATATTCCATGTTGGAAAGTCAAAAAAAATCAAAAAAAAAAATACTCACTTGAAGACCAATGATAAAAGCAATTGCTTTAGAAGACCAGCCTGTAGCATTGTTGAACTCCACGAAGACGAACGAAGCTGTTTGGTAATGACCTCTTGAACAAATCAAAACGGTGATGGTAATGACAACAAATGAAGAAATTGAAGTCCATAAAGCAACAGATGAAATATAAGGTAATGGCTTATCCCAAACGTTGAAAATAATCAAGAACGCATTCATAATTTCAAAACAAACAAACACTTCCCATCTTTGGACCTCTCTATTTGGATCACCAGTTCCCAAAACGTACATTCCAACAATAGCAGAAGCGACAGATAAAGTAGTTGACGCAGAAGTGAAAATTGCACCAAACCAAGCATAGGAACCGCACATGTAAGCCCAGAATCTCTTGTATTGCTTTGGAGCTAGTTGGAAAGTCCAATAGTATTGACCACCTGAGTTTTCAGGAAAAGCTGAAGTCAATTCACTTAACGAAATACCAATACATGATGACATGCAAGCAACAACAATGATACCATATACGATCAACAATGGACCACCAGATGAAATACCAGCAACTAATGAAGCTGAAATTCCAAACCACGAGTTTGTCAAACCAAATCCAACACCCAATAAGGACCAGATGGAAAAGTTACGACGTAATTCAGGTTTATAACCATGTTCAGCAAGTTTCAAGTCATCAACATTCATTTGTGAGCCTGTTTGCACTGAAGCTGAATCAGCATCTATATTGACAGATTTGAGTTTCTCACTATCTGACATCTTGGATATTGAGTTTGAAGAAGTATTTTGTTTCAAAGTTGATATCAAACGGTTTTTTAAACTTTGGGACATTAATGGTTGTATTTATATGTATATGAGTTGTGTAGTTTGTCGAACGACGAATCAAGCAAAAAAATTTTGTTGTAAGCAGCAGCAGTAAATTAACGGCTCTGATTTGGCAGTACCTTGCTTTTGTGATTTGATAGTTATTCTTTGTTGTAGTTTTGGTGGAGATGTGATGATAGATAAGCTTGAAGATATTTCTGCTTTGAGTAAAAAAGATAAGCCCGTTGAGTATACTCTTGAGAAACAATTAATCACGAGGATTTAAATCAGCTTGAAAGACGATGAAGATTGACAGAAGGATTAAAGACCTTTCAAATTGTTTTGAACAGTTTGTGATAGAAAACGAGAGTTGTAGCGTAGCTGTAACGATAATTGTGCTTTGCTCGAGGAATACTCGATTCTGATTGGGCTGGAGCCAGGATTTTCTGGCATGTGATTGAAAAAATTTTCACGGAACCATCGAGGCAATCAGCAGAATAAACATGTTTAGAGGATTGTGTAACTAACAGGTGTTTGTGTAGAGGATTTTGATTGTGTTTATGCTACAGGAGATTGTATGCAACTAGATAAGTGTTTTGACACCAATTTCAACATGCTTATACACAATGGCCTCTGTTTAGTTCCCGTGGAATTAAAATATGCGGTAGGGGACACAGAGGTATACTCGGGGCTTCAAACCACAGCCAAAAGTTGATGAGCACAAATCAGATTCTAATCAAATAAAACTGTATCAGTCAGCCCCTTTATTAATGATCATTCTGGCACAATTCCCCTGTATCTGATTGGTGAGGGTGTGTTTCAGAATGACATCAGTGATAAGTGAAAATGTATTTGTATTATCAAGCTGTTTTTATGCTTTGAATCCAATAAGTTCCAACTGTTTCATCAAATCTCCTTCATTCTTTTTCTCATTCTCTTTAGTCTCGACATCTTTATCGTGGTCCTTCTTTAAGCTTTTATGATCCAAGATTGACTTTTTCTTTTCGTCATTTGATTGGTTTAATTGTAGTAAAGTGATTTCAGATACATCAATTTTAGAATCCAGTTTATCAACTTTTGAAGATGTAGATTTTGAGTTCTTCTTTAGTATTTTGGATGAGGTTTTGGATGATTTCTTTTTGATTCCTTTACTTGGTTTAGCCATTTTGATTAAGGGTTCGATGAGTTCTTGGTAGTATTATCAGTTCGATTATAATGTTGATTTGATTTAGAGAAACCTTTTTTTTTTTTGACATAAATTTTTTAAAATTTGGTCTGAATTCGGCAGCTTCTGTTTTGGGAAATGGTTTTGGTCACCGGCGCCATCAGAAATTTTTTTCTAGCTCATCTACAAAAAAAATCTAAGCACAAGTTCAAATAACTAGAGAGCATTGTAAATTTACATTCAAACCACATAGAAAATGCCTTCAACACATAATAGAGACAAACCTTGGGACACCCCAGACATTGATAAATGGAAAATCGATGAATTTAAACCTGAAGATAACATTTCAGGTTTACCATTTGCAGAAGAGTCTTCATTTATGACATTATTTCCAAAATATCGTGAAATTTATTTGAAGCAAATTTGGCCAGATGTTACAAAAGCTTTAGATAAACATCATATAGCATGTACGCTAGATTTGGTGGAAGGTTCAATGACTGTGAAAACTACAAGAAAAACTTTTGATCCTGCAATCATTTTAAAAGCTAGAGATTTAATCAAATTATTGGCTCGTTCAGTTCCATTTCCTCAAGCTGTTAACATCCTTAGAGATGATATTGCATGTGATGTTATCAAAATTGGTAATTTCGTGACTAATAAAGATAGATTTAAGAAAAGAAGACAAAGATTAGTTGGTCCAAGTGGTCAAACTTTAAAAGCTTTAGAATTATTGACTGAATGTTATATATTAGTTCAAGGTCATACTGTGAGTGCAATGGGTCCTTTCAAAGGTTTAAAAGAAGTTAGAAGAGTTGTGGAGGATTGTATGAAGAACATTCATCCAATTTATCATATTAAAGAATTGATGATTAAAAGAGAATTACGGAAAAATCCTGAATTAGCTAATGAGGATTGGAGTAGATTTTTGCCACAATTCAAAAAGAGAAATGTCGCTAGAAAGAAACCTAAACAAGTTCGTGACGATATGGAAAAGAAGAAGGAAAAGAAAGTTTACACTCCATTCCCACCTGCTCAATTACCTAGAAAGATTGATTTACAAATTGAAAGTGGTGAATATTTCCTTAGTAAAAAAGAGAAAAGAGTTAAGGAATTGGATGCCAAAAAGGAAATGCAAGAAGAACATAAAATCACAAGAGAAGAGGAAAGAGCTAAAGATTATGTGGCACCTGAAGAAGATACTTATGAGAATCCACTTTTGAAAGAGAAAAAGTCTAAAAAATCAAAGAAAAGATCAAGTGAAGATAATGATGATGAAGATGGTGAAAAGAAAAAGAAGAAAAAGAAGAAGTCTAAACATTCAGATGAATAGAGTAATTTTAATAGCATTTATACAATGATTTTATCGTTCTTTATAATTTTGCGTAAATTATTCTGCCAATTGACACTTTGAAGTGTCTATTTTTAGTAATACTGTCGCGGTTAGGTACAGGCTTTTTACTGCCGAATTTCGCGCAAAAATTCACCGAAAAAAAAAGTGAACAACTGGTTTTCAAAATGAAAACAATAACATGAAAGCTTTTGATCCCGTACAATTTCACATTTCATCCAAATTCATTAAGCAAGATCAATCATAGAAATCTAAGAAACTCAAACAAATTAAACAATAGATGGTGCAACTTTATTGAGCAGTTCGTTTCATAACAAAAGCAAAAGAGGAAAAATAGAAACATAACAAAATAATAAACAAACATCCACTATGGATCAAAGTGGTAACGCCCTTTTATTGAGATTCATTGAATCTCAACACTTTAGTCTCTTCATGTGCATTGCCTACCTAACAAGATATGCTTCAAACATTGGGATCCATCATCATCTTTGTCAAAAATTGAGAAGTTACAAGATTGAAGATTTACAATTCTTCATTCCTCAATTATGTCAAATATTGGTTACAGTGGAAACTGAATCCATGGCTTTAGAAGATTTAATGTTGGAATTAAGTACACAACATCCTCATTTCACATTGCTAACATTTTGGTATTTACAAGCTCATTTGACTGATTTAGCTGATAATCCAAATTCACATAGCTTTCAAAGTGCAAGAAGAGTGTTAAACAATCTACAATATATCCTTTTCAACATTGGGTCTCCACCTTCCAAGAAATTCAGAGAAAACATTGCACCAAGTGTTGTGTTAACTTCTGCTATTGCTGCTAGTATTGGATTACCTCAATTAAGTGAATTTATCGGTCCTGTTGCTAAATCTCAAGGTAAAAAGCAAAAATCATTTGTTTTTGAATTAGTTAAAAATTTCAAATCAAAATTAACTGACAACTTGACATTGAAAAATACCCTCACAAACTCTGCAAATTCAAGATCTTCATCTCAAGCTGGTGGTGTTACTTATGATACTATTCGTAAATCTTCAACTGATGAAAGTTATAGAAAAAAATCACCAACAGAACAAAGGAAAGAAGAACTAAACTATGACTTTGCACTAATAGATTCCTATACAGAAAACGTTGTTGCTCAAGATAAAAGACATAAGTTAACAAAAGATTTATTGAGAGCTAATTCTGCATTTTATGAACAAGGTAATGACTTATCCACTGCATCTTCCCCAACATTTGGTCATAATTTTGATAATGAACATAATTCAATGTCAATGCCTGAATTACAACGTGCAAATACTGGTCCTTCATCCCCTCAAGGTTCAATCACTTCATCTCCTGATAGAATCTCAAAACGTGGTCGTCAATCATCAAGAACATCTCATCATGGTGCCAATATGAGAAATATTTCGCCAGCATTAATGACTACCCCAGCAAAGATAAAACTGTTGAAATCAAATTATTTTAGATGTGAAACTCAATTTGCCATTGCATTACAATCAATTTCAGTTAGATTAAGTCAAGTCCCACAAGAAGCTCGTTTATCTTCATTGCGTGCTGAATTATCATTATTAAATAGAGATTTACCTGCAGAAGTTGATATCCCAACTTTACTACCACCAAATAGACGCGGTAAATTACACAAGATTGTTCATATTGCTGCTAATGAAGCTGCTGTTTTGAACTCTGCTGAAAGAGTGCCGTTCTTGTTATTGATTGAATATTTAAGTGATGAATTGGATTTTGATCCATCAACTGGTGAAAATAATAAATTATTGCATGAAAAACCAAACAATTCATATATTTTTGACCTAGGTATACAAACTTCATCAACTCAAGTATCTCCTCCACCAACTAGTTATTTTGATGAAAGACCAAAAGAAACAGATCTGGGTGATTTATCAGTAGTTCATATTTCAAACAGAAATGAAACTGATAATTTCCAAAACGAAATGTTGATTGCATCTGCAACAAATGTTCCAATTATTGATAATGAAGAAGAACGTAATACAGATTTGAACTTCAGTGCAAATTATAACAATTTTAATATGAATTCTGATAATGTTGATACTTCAGATTTGGCTACACAAATGAGAATCGCTGCAGTTATGTTGTCACAATTGGACAGTACCACAAATACATTACCTGTTGATCAATCTACTGCTATCAAGGCCAGAATCATTTCCTCCATGCAATCATTACAAGATCATTTCGGTTATAAAGATTTAGAAGCTATTCATGGTGCTGCTGGTGAGCGTAAATTAGAAAATGATTTAAAATTAGGTGGTGTTTCTGGTAAAAATTCAACTGCTTATCTAGGTGAAGATTGGCAAACCAAAAGGGAGAGAATCCGTAAAACAAGTATCTATGGTCATTTGGACAATTGGGAACTATGTTCAGTTATTGCTAAAACTGGTGATGATCTAAGACAAGAGGCTTTTGCATCTCAAGTTATTCAAGCAATGGCAACTATTTGGAAGACTACAAATGTTCCTGTTTGGGTTAAACGTATGAGAATCTTGATCACAAGTGCAAATACAGGTCTTGTTGAAACAATCACAAATGCGTTATCCATCCATTCGATTAAAAAGGCATTAACAAAACTTTCTATAGAGGGTGGTGAAAATCCAAAGGGAACAATCAGTACTTTAACTGAACATTTTGAACGTACTTTTGGGGATCCGAAATCAGCTAAATATAGAAGGGCCCAAGATGCTTTTGCAAGCAGTCTTGCAGCTTATTCAGTCATCTGTTATTTATTACAGATCAAAGATCGTCATAATGGTAACATCATGCTGGATAATGAAGGTCACATCATTCATATTGATTTTGGTTTCTTGTTATCAAATTCACCAGGTTCTGTTGGTTTCGAAGCTGCTCCTTTCAAATTAACTTTAGAGTACGTTGAATTGTTAGGTGGTCTTGACGGTGCTCCATTCCAAAAATTTAAAGATTTAACTAAAGAATCTTTCAAGGCATTGAGAAAAAATGCAGATTCATTAGTTACTATGGTTGAATTAATGCAAAAAGATAGTCAGTTACCTTGTTTCAAAGCTGGTCCTCAAACAAGTGTTCAATTAAAACAAAGATTCCAATTACATTTATCAGAAACTGAATGTGACGCATTTGTTGAAAATGTATTGATTGGTAAAAGTATTGGAAGTATCTACACAAGACTATATGACCAATTCCAATTGTTGACTCAAGGTATTTACAGTTGATTCATGTACCCCATATATTAAGCATTCATATATACAAGCATATGTGTATATTTAAAACATTCTTTAATGATAGATATTACATCAAAAGTCTCGTAGTTATAATACATTTCATTAAAACTTTTTTAAATAGTAACGGTCATTAATAGCTAAAATTTAAACTTCAGCTTAAGCTTAGGTTTTCCTTCATTGCTTGTTGGCGGTGAAAATGATTCTTGTGGAGGTGGAGGTTTTGGTGCAGATGTTGGTTTGATAATGATCTTTGGTCTGGATGCTTTTTTCGTTTCAACAGGTTTCTCCTTTGTCAAGGCACTTGAAGATTTCTTTGAACGTCTTAGTGGATCAGATGAGACAACAATAGCCTTCTTTTTTGCACTAATTTTGACATAACGTAATGGGCCAGTTTCTGAATGTCTAATTTCAGCTTTGAATGGCTTTGAGGTGGAAGCAGGAACATCTGGACTCTTTGTGGTCAATTTGATTATAGGTTTGGTGATTGATTTATTTCTTGAGTGAGTAGGAGCTGGAGTCTTCGGATTGATTGCCAACTTCTTTGTAAGGTTTATCTTGAAATGACCCTCTCTCTTTAGTAAAATTTTACCATTACCAAGATTTTGGGCAACCAAATTCTTTTGTCTAGGAATTTGGAATTTGGATATGAGGAAATCATAAGCAGGAACTAGCACAGAAACAACATCAAATAAAGTTCTCTTTTCAGAAACGCTCAATAGAGGTATTCTTAAAGCATTCCATAGCTCTTTTCTTAAAGGCTCGAACTTGCTGTAATCCCTTCTAAGTAGATCAACAGCACCTTTAAGAGTTGCTTTTGCAAATGTATCTTTTCTAGAGTTGAATTGATCTTCAGCACCCTCATCAATGACCACCATACCAGTATCAGTCTCTCTTGTTTTCTTCTCTATTTCAATGTCATGATTCAGCTCTTCTTCGTCCAAATCAATGGAGCTTCCATCAATTATAACAGTTCCAAATGAATGAGCAAACGCTCTGATAAGTTTGTATCTAATATATGGAGACTTCTCAAAAGTGGCCAACAAGAAGAAATAACGTAATATCTCAGAGTTTTTTAAGCCACCAGATTGGAACAAACCTTCAAACGCAGTAACTCTAACATCTTCATAATAATTAGACCTGGTATGTTCAAACAAATCATCAGGATCAATAGTAAACAACCCTCTTCTTGCCAATTTCAGCTTTTCTTTGAATGCCGTCACACCAACAAGTGAATTATAAGACGGAATCCACTCATCCATTTTTTGATGTCTTGAAATCTCAGAAATAGCATCGACTAAAAAGTCTTTATCAACATCATTCAACTTCGATACACTATCATTCAAAGCATTCGCACAAATTGAATTCACAAGACAAGTTATCAAATGACCAACATAAAAAGAGTCTGAATATGGATTATTCAGATTATCATTGAACTTCAACATGTCTAATAAAAATCTTTTAATAGCTATTGGACAGTCACTGTTTTGATCTCTGATTGTTGATAAAGCTTCAGAAATAGCCTTTTTCAAAAAATATGACGCAAAATCTGAAAAATCATTAGGCACTGGGATGGTTGAGTTTTCAAAGCAAAAAAGTCTTTTAAAAGCAGTAAGTAGATGCTTTGTACCTATCCAATTTGATTTCTCCTTGGCGAACTTAGCAATACCCAGAGCAGCTTCAACCCGTACACCATAGTAATAACGGGAATCCAACAAGGTTCTCAATAAGATACTTGAATATAATGTGTTTGGATTAGCAGTCTGGAAATAATTGATTGATTCCAATTGAGCTTCAACATCTCGATCTTGTTGTAATTGTGATGCATACATATAATCAGGTTGATTGATATGGATTTTACAAATCCATTCGAAATCTGCGTCAACTCTGATCCATTCAAATGCTTCGTTATTCATCTTTTCCTCCTCTTCTTTAGTCCATTCAGTTAAATCCCAATCTTGAATCTCTTGCTCTGATTGCAGAATATCACCAAGACAATGTAACAGGACAGTTTCTTCCTCATCAACTTCATTTCTCTCTTTGTCACTCTTCTGTTGCTTTTGACTCCTTTTGAGACGTTTATATTTTGTATTGTATTGTATGTCAAGTTTAGTAAACCCTTCTTTTAGATCAACAATATGTTCATATGGCGTACCATCAGCTTCATGAATACGAATAGTCATTGGCCCAGTAAATAATGTTGGAGAAGACGGAGCATATGCACCTTCTTGATCTCTTCTAGCTTCAGTAATGAACGATTCTGGAGATGGGTGTATTTTTGCTGTTTCTTGATGTTGAACTTGCCTTATTCCCATTTCAATAAACATTCTCTTTTTGTTGAACCTTTGAGTGACTCTAAAAATTGGAACACCAGAACCATAGACCCATTGTCTAAAGAATGAATCCAAACGATTATGATTAACTTTTTCACAAACATGTTGAAAGTGATTAGTTCCAACGCAACCATTAGCTAAGTCACCAGACATTGCTTGTAAAAAAATCTTTGGAATAACTCTTGAAAGACCAAATGACTTGTCTGTTTTAGTCATACGTCTATCTAAAATGAATAACACAATAGGAGCTTTTAGTTCAATGAATTTGAAGTCGTGCGTTGAAACAGGAAATTGTAAAAACGGTTCTGCCAAAGGTCTTTTACCAATATCCTCATCACAGACTTTATCAGCTTGCTTCTTGATTCTGTATTTATATTCATTTGACCCCATAAGCTTTTTTATAAATTGTTGTGCCATATAATGAGCAATACCTATGGTGACCCATGAATCATTAAAGGTCTTTGGAGTGACATTAATTCCAGACCACTGTTCAGAAAGAGCAACGCTCAAAGCATAAGTGCTGGTATAAATTGGCTCAATAACATTTGGGGCGTAAACCAATCTTTTACTCAAGATTGAGAGTCCAGCAAACCCACAAACATCTGCATCTATATCTGAAACAAAAACCAATGCATAACTAGTAAATGGAAATGAACCAAATTCTCTTGAATAAAAATCAATAGCTTTGTATAGGAAAATTGTTGTGTTGACAACATCATCTTTTTGGGAAGGAAGACAATAAATAGAGGCTGGAACAGCAGTTGTATCTTTCTCTTCCATCAGCTCAGGTTCCTCCTCCTCTTGTAGATTAATCAAAGGTACTTGAACGTAAGGACCAACTGACCAACCAATATGCTGAGCAGCAGTCGGATTAAATATGGAATATGAAACCAGCTTCTTGGCCATATCTATAGGATGAGCACTCTCTTTCTGGTTGCTAAAATCACCACCAACAACAACAATATCATTGCTTTCATCTCCGTCTTCATCATCTTCAGGTTCTGTGTTTGCAGATCCTATTAGCCTTGTTACACCAATGTCTTTAATTGTTCTTGGAACACTTATTTCTAACTCCCAAGTTGATTTTTCCCAAAGACTGTCAACACATGGCACCCAAGAAGATGTACTGACACCATAGTCTGAATTCACTGTATATGCATGCCATTCGGATTTACTTATCTGTGAACCTTTACCACCAACAAATGCCAGCCCTGTTCTTGGATTCTTCAAGCTGTATTCAATCTTGACATTGACAGGTGTATACACAGCGTCTGTGGCAGTAGACATTTTGTGACTGCCTGGGGAGTCTTTATAGCTTGGTGTGAGTGAATGGATTGTGGTTGGATCATGAAGGGACAACTTTAACTTTTCTGGCATGGAAATTGTCAATTCTTCTGTATTTTCACCAGAATACATCTTTTCAAATTTATTTTTATAGAAATGATGCTGACTTATATCATTGAATATTGGGTTACTATCATGGTTGACGAAGTCAGAGTATTCAGAGTGAAGTGGATCATCGTAACTAAAAACTGCTCTTCTATTATTGACAAACACATCATGAACTTCAAGTTGGCGACAGTCAAGTTGGATCTGCTTAAGTATGGGTTCAGTTGGTATCACTATTAGCTCTGTGGACCCATGGATAGCATTGTTTTCCAAATCAACATCTATTGAGATCTTCTGGTGTGCAACCTTGTAATTCCGCTGTGAACTGAAACCAAAGCCTCTTCTTCCAAAAGATCCAGGTGTACTGGCGGCGACACTTGGATGATCATAGGATGGCATAATAAAATGATGCCCTCAGCCAAAAGTTGAGCTGTGGTTGTTGATGAGTTTTAATGCTCAAACTGAAGCCATCTGTACAAGAATTCAATTGTTTTGATGTTGAACTTTCCAAAAAAGTGTGCAGGCCCTGACCAAAATGGTTGGTCACGTGCAATACTTGATTATCTAATCAAAAGCGCGTTTGTTTCGCGAATTTTGAATTGTAAAGGTACAAACATTTTAGAAGCGCGTCTTTACTATTTCACTTTTCAACTAAAAACATTTGCAATATCAAATAGAGGTACTCTTGTAAAGCCCAATGGATCTTTTAGATGATTTGGACGTGGGTCCTATGAGATCTAGGACTTTCAAAAAGAATATTGATATAAGGATAGATGAGAATACAGAAAGTGCTGATGATAGTGAATCAAATAGATCTGTTCCTCCTGTTTTAAGTGCTTTTGACGTCTCAAATAGCTCCATTTTAAATACACCAAAAGATTCAGTGAAAGTACCAAGTGCTCCATCAGTTGCTGGTCTATTTGGATCTGCCAGCTCGTTGCTTGATAAGGTGAAAAGAAGACTAAATGGTGAACCAAAGGAAGACGAGGCAGAAGATCCAACGCAGAAGATTTCAGATGAAAATGGTGAAGATGAAATGACTCAACAAATCGAACAAGATAACTTTAACCAAGAGTCTGAAGCTGAAGAGATCAATAATTCACAATTGGGTGAGCTACCCAGCCAGACTCAGAAAATTGAAGAGTCTTCAAACCAGACCCAAATTGAACTACCAACTCAAGTGATTCCAGAATCATCCATCAAACAATTAGAACAAAGTGTCAGTCCATCACCATCTTTCAAGCTTGGTAATCTGGAAGAAGACATGACTCAAAAATTTGAAACTAGTCAAGATGAAGATGCTAATGAACAGGTTGGAGATGAGCATCAAAAAGATGATGATGAAAACGACGATGATGGTGAGGATGACGATGAGGATGCTATAAAGGCCAAGCACAAAAGAATCAACAAGTTATTTGTGGAGTCTGATGCTGAAGAAGAAATTGAAAATGAATCAAAAGTTGAAGAAAGTAATGCAACACAGTCCAGATTAGAGAAAATTGAAGCTTTAGTTGCGAAGAAACGTGCAGAAAGATTACTACGTGAACAACAAGAAAGAGATAAAAATCAGAAGGAACTCGGAGACTACAAAAGCTTGGAGGATCCAGTCAATGACGATGAATATGATAATGAAGATGGTGATGTCTCAGTCTCTACGATCAAACCTGATAGAAAATCTAAAGCTGACTATGAAAAACAATTGCTGGAAGATCAAAAAGAATATCTGAGTGAACAACTTCAACATGAAGAAAAAGTGGTGAAGACATTTGACAAGAACTCATTATTCGCTGCATTCGGTATTAATAACCCCTTGAATCCAACTTCAAGCCCTGCAAAGGAGAAATCAAGTCCAATAACTTCACCAATCTCAGGATCACCTCAAAAAGTCAAGCAAGAATTTGGGAATAATGATGTTGTTTTGTCTGAATCTTCAGATGAGGAAGATGATTTTCAAGTTACAGATTTCTTTAATGAAG
This sequence comes from Hansenula anomala, assembly GCF_001661255.1. Lineage (NCBI taxonomy): Eukaryota > Fungi > Ascomycota > Saccharomycetes > Phaffomycetales > Wickerhamomycetaceae > Hansenula > Hansenula anomala. The sequence continues at coordinate 2,069,911 of NW_017567111.1, forward strand.
ATAAGGTTAAAAAGATGAAAGAAAAAGAACAACAAAAATTTGTACTGAAGACTCCATTCAACAAGGAAAATACTTCTAATAATGGTGATGTTATTGAATTGGACTCCGACTCTGAAGATGATGAAGAAGTTGTTCCATCAAAAGTCACCAGATTGGAAGTGAAAAGCAAGTTCAGTAAACAAACACTAAGCAAATTGAAAGCTCAAAAGAAAAAGGCTGTTTCACAGGCCCAACTTATACGTCAATTGAAAGAAAAATCAAGACTTCAATTGAAGAAAAGAACACATGCAAATGAAGAATCGCACAAGCTTGCTCTTGAGGAAGTGGCAACTGAACAAGAAGCTGTTGATAAATTATTGGATAGATATATTGCTGCTGCTAATCGTACTCGTGAGAAGGAACAAGAAATTGAAAGGCTAAGAAAGAAAGCTGAAGAAAATGGTGAAGAATTTGATGAAGAAGAATATTCCGATGAAGATGATTTCGATGCAGTTCCTGACAGTGATGGTGCAGAAGATGATGACGAAGATGAAGATGATGATGCAGAGGAAAACAATGAGGAAGACGATGATGAAGAGGAGGAAATTGCACCAATCCATAGAAAACTTAGAGTGAAAGGACTTGTAAGTGATGATGATGATGAGGCTGAAGAATCAGAAGCTTCCAGAGATGAACTAAAATCAAAACTTGAACAAGATAAAAGTGAATTGAACATTAATTTGGGATCATTTGGAGGTAATTTCTCTCAAAAGCTTGAAGGTCTCAACTTTGGTGGTACTCAAAAGCTGAATAATATGCTTGGTATTACAATGACACAGGCATTTGAAACTGAATCGCCAAAAGTCAACGGTGGTTCAAAGACTGTCAATATATTTGATCAATTGAGGAACAATGGTAACCAAATTATTGGTGAAGAATCATTCGTTGAAAGCTCTTTGAAAGAAAAATCATTTACATACTCATTTAACTCTCAAAAGCAAGAAATAAACTTTGATGAACCATCTACTCAGTTTTCGGAAATTGAACCTCCAACACAAGCATTTTCTACACAAAAGGACTCCATTGCAACACTAGCTGATTCCATTCCTCGTGATTCATGTGAAGCTACAGCTAAAGACCCTGCACAAGAAGATAATGATGCTGATGAAGATGAAGATGAAGATGAAGTCAAGCCAGCTAAAAGAAGATTGTTCAAAAAGCCACAAAAGAAACTAGTCAATCATTCTGATGAAGATGATGAGGATGATGAAGAAACTGAAGAACAAATGATGGAAAGAAGAAGACAAGTTGAACTAATGAGAAAGAAGATTCGTCAACGTGATTTGGAAGCTAAACGTAAAAAACAAGAAATGAAAAGAAAAGGTCTTGACAAGATCATGGAGAATGAAGCTGAAGAATCTGAAGATGAATGGCAAGGTATTGGTGGTATTGATGGTGAAAGATCGGATGAAGAAAATTCTGAAGATGAAAAGATGTTGGATGATTATTCAAAATTGAAACTTAATGAATCTCAAATTGCTCAATTAATTGCTAATGAAAACTTGCAAAATGATGAAAAAATGCTTCACAAGATCTTGAATGATGTTAATAACGGTGGATTTAGAAAAAGAGGTGCTAGAAATGGTGTTGAGTTAGAATTCTCTGATGAAGAAGATCAAGTTTTGCAAAACTACAACAGAATAAGAAATGAAAGAATGAGAGCTAAGATTTTGGAAGATGGTAACCTTGCTAAATTATCCAAAGATGCTAAATCAAAAGCTTTCTTTGAAAGTATTGCAGAAGATTCTCAAAATGCTGCTAATGATGTCTTTGGCAATGTAACTGATAATGATAATGAGGGATCAGACGATGAAGAGAAAGAAGATGATCCATTTAATGATAAACCAGAAATTACAAAGGCAGATTTTCAAGATCCATCAACCGCAGCACCTGCAAAGAAAAGAAAAATGAAACTTACAGAAGCTTATGTTCAAAAGACTTTATCATTTTTAAGAGATGAAGAACAAGATGAAGTTGAAAGAAATTCAATAATTGCTGCTCATCAACATGGTTTCATTGATGATGATGATGATTTCACTGAAGATATGTCAACTTTGAAACAAAGATCCATAATCAAATTCCCAGAAACAACACCACAAAGAAAATCAACTGTTGATTTAACAAATGATAGTGATCAATCACCAGAGAAATTTTTCAAAATGCCATCAAAGATTATGAAATCGTTTCAATCAAATAGTAATGATTCCTTCAAGAACAGTAATGAGGTTACAGTCTCAACTGCTTATAAAGCTGCTACTAGTTCAAAAGCTTCCATTATGTCTTTTGGTAAGAATAACTCAAGCACTAAAGTTCCAACAAAGGTTACACAAGCTAAATCCCAGGATACTAGGGTTTTGAAAGTACGTAGAGTTGAAAGAACAATGAAGAAAAGAAATAGATTAAAAGGATTGGATTTGGGAAATTTTGAATGATGATTATGATTTGGGTTAAGTTGTTAATTTATAATTTGTACATTAGTATTCTATAATATTTGCATGTTTGTTTTGATGATTAATTTATTAAGATATGTAGTGTAAAAAAAGTCCAATTTATCGCGCCAAAAAAGTTATATATATGAATGAAAAGAAGAGTAAAAAGCAAAATAAAAGCAAGTTAAATAGCAAAATGATGATGAGAACAAAAACAATCTATACTGATGCACATGATTAGTTAAAGTTGAAGCTTGTGCTAATTGAAGATAAAGTCACTGTCAATAGCATCTCTCAAAGCAGCATGACTGATTTTGGAACTAACAACTAAACTTTGACCTAATGTTGATGATTCTCCATGTTGCACAATTTTTGAGCGATTAGGACCTATTGTCAATGTTGAAAAACTTCCTTTAATCTTTTCAGCGCCTAAAGTTTTTGAATGATTATGCATATGGATAGGGTTAGAACCTGTTGATGATATGGGTATTGGTTGAGCTTGTGCTATTGGTTTGCCAACCTCTGATGTCACAAGACTATGTGATGGCATCAAGTTTTTCGGTTTGAACTTGTTGAGTAATAATGACCATTGCTTGTGCTGTTGAGAGTCAGAATATGATGATTCAAATGAATGGTATGACGAAGAGTCATCCACTGATAATTGTCTTTTAACTGATGCTGGTATGGAACTCACGGTGGCAGATTGTTCAGATACTGCTGTAGTTGTAGTGGTGGTTGCGGGAGCAGCTAATGGTGATGATCTCTTTGCAGCAAAAAGAAATGGGAATTTATTTTGAGGTTTTTGAATAGATGCATTTGTTGTATTTTGAGTAACCAAATTGGATAATGCTTGTCTACTTGGAGATGAAATTGAAGATGAAAGATTGTTGATGGATATGGTGGTGACGTTAGATTCTTTGGCATATGAGCTTTGTGGTTTGGCAAATTGTTTCATCCAGCTCATTGTTTGTTGTGTATTATCTCTTGGAATTAATGGTTCTGGTTTCATCATGGAAAAGATACTATCACATGAATTTGATCTATTCAATTTATGTTCAAACACCGTCACTTCTTCTTCATGTGGTTCTATGAGAATATCCTCTTCTGAAACTTTTGAAGGCTCTTCTCTATTGACATGTTCCTTCAAATATGATTCAAGTTTGATTGATACTGGTGAATGCAGGAATTCCGAGTCTTTAACATCCTCATCTTCTTCATCATGAATACATTTTGTTTTCAACCCAGTTTCATGAGAGATAAAATGTCTTAGGTTGAATTTTCTATCTTTCTTTGTCTCATGGGCTAGTCCATCATCACTCAGTGTGAATCTAACAGTATCCAGCATGCTTGAAACAATTGATTCCGGTAATGAAGCACATCTTGTATGCTTATTATGCGAATTTCTTCTCGATGTTGGTTGGTTATTGGTTGTCAGATTGGAAGGTAATACTGTGTCATAAATAGCAGTTTCATTATCAATTGAATAGTTGAAAGATTTATCAAAAGTTGTATCAGGTGTGGGCAGTTCTTGTTGGTTCTTGTGTTTCAATAGGTTTGGTATTTGAGCAATTGGCTTCTTCTTTGAATAATCCATTGATCTTCTTCTTTCCCTTTTGGAAACAATTCTAATTGGTTTGAGGTTTGCATATTGATTATCCATTTTATCTTGAAGTGTTGGTTGGTGTAGTTGTTGTGGCTCTGGTTCTTGTTGATGTTGTTGATCATGTTGTGAAATGATAAATGAATTGAATGATTGAGGATCAGATAATTGTTCCATTTGTTTAGTCAAATATTGATACTCCAAGTACAAGTTTCTCAAAGTAGCTTCTGTTGTTCTCCAATTTAAATCTTCATCTTTCCAATCATTCAGACTAGGCATACCATTTGATGATCTGAGGGAATTTAACTTATTATGTGCTTCCAACATATTAAGCTGAGCTTCAAAGAATTCACTCCTTATGAGTAATGAGTTCAATTGTGAAAGGTAGAATTGATATTGTTGTAAGTTACTGGTCAATCCATCTATCTTTGTATCAATCTGAGATATAAGTGAATTAGAATTTCTCAACGAACTGGTGAGTTTTATATTTTCTTCTATTTTGCCTATTGCATTATTTGATTTCTTGAGCAATCTATCAGTTATTGAATCCAGCACTGGAATGGTGGCCCCAGTGCACTGTTCTTGTTGGATCATGTTCTGATTTATTGTATTGTTGAGTGATCCTTTTTTTTTGGCTGCTTTTTCTTATATCAACATGCTATGAAGACAATAACAACAAAAGGAGAGCTGGTGACTGAAGGAGATAAGAAAGCAGTGTCCTCAATGTTGAGAATGGTATCTTGTGTTGTGTTTTGATTTGAAGTTTTTCTTTGGATCAACACTTTATTTTTTGGCTGCCTCCAGTCTTGATCAACGCCATGGTTTTTTTTTCTTGAAAGTATAAACAAAAAAAGTAAACAAAAGCCAGAAAAAGTAAATATTGAACACGGCCACGCCTCGCCTAACTTAAAGCGAAAACGTTAAAGTGTGTAAAATGGATGAGGAGTTTTATAAAAAACTTAAATTCATAAAGTAGTAAGCTTTTAAAGAGCTAAATTAATGATCTGTTTTCTTCAATCAACTTCTCATAGAATTTCACGTCTTTAATTGGTGTCTTTTGACAACCGTTTCTGAGGTGATAGCGTCTTATTGACCCGTGATTCTTTGGCAGATATATAGTATTTGTTCAATTAGAGCAAAAGTTTGTTAGCAATAATATTATTTTTATTAATTGAATGTTCTTAAATTACTGCTAGTTGTATTTTGTGAGTTTCATAAGCTAATTTGAATGTATTTTGTTTTTTCACTATTTGATCATTAGAAAATTCAAGTTAATATTAAAAGTTTGAGATGCTTAATTATAAAAATTAGAAAAAATTTAACATGCATATTTTTATGAAAATATTCTTTTAAATATTATAAATTATTATCAATTCCCATTATACCACAATTTCAAGCTCCACTAAGCTTTCACCCTCATGAGCTCTTCAGCTAGTTTACCATTCACCTTAAAATCGATTTACCAATAGGCTGTCGACGTCGTCATGATCAAGAAAAGTATCAGGAATAGCTTATTATATAAGTGAATTCCACATCTAAATATTATTATAAAAATAACTAGTACAATTATGAATAATAATTATACAAAAATGGCCTTTTTTTTTAGTTCATACATAATTACATTTCTGAATTATCTCTTTATGAATTAGCCATATACTGAGTCCTCGGTGATTTTGCACATTATTTTAGCATTTCATAAGTACACATTAGATACATAATATATCGTTGTCTGCAGTGCTCAATGTTCAATATACATTCCTCAAAAATACTCTACGCATCTTGAAAACAAACAACAAATCTATATTATTCCCTCTTATTCTAAAAGAAATCACCAATCATTTTTCTTACCATTAAATGTTAAATCATTTTCCTCATCATCATCAAACCTTGTCAATACCCTACTCATTGATTCACTTTCAAACTCATCAAATGGATTAATCACTGTATGTAATTTTTCAGTAGTTAATGTTGATTTACTATCATTTTCAATATCCAATTTTTCATCAACTTTGGAAGGATCTTGAAATGGATTTTTGATCACATTTGAATCATTAAATGGGTTTAAATTCATCACTTTTAAGTTCCCAGTTAATGGATACCCATATAATTGTTGTTCTTCTTTAGTCAATTCTTTTGGATAACTTATATTCAATTTTTCATTTTGTTTCAACCCACCACCCCATATTGGTGCACCGTTTTTAAAATACAATATGATCAGCCCAATAATGAATTGTAAACCCCAAAGACCCAATAATGCCAATGATATATAAAGTTCAAATTTCAAACTTTTTTTATATTGTTCAATTAATGTCTTGAGCATCTTCTTCATCAAATTTTCAGTTTGATCAATCATATTCGATGCCTTCCCCATAACATCACCACCACCACCTGTACTCGTATCATTATTATTCCAAGCCTGTGTTAAATAATCATCATCCACCCTAGGTAATGTAATCTCAGCATGATCATGTATCCAAGTCAAACCTTTTTCAATCTTTATCAACTTATCCTCAATAACACACCCAACAATAGTCTTGACAGGGGCGTATAGGATCGTGCCGTTGAAGGCATCGCTTATTGCCTCATTCATCTCTGTGACGAATGAAGATATTGTGTCATTGACACCATCAGTGGCGATCTTGACCCATGAGAAAACATCATCATTTATTGAGTCTTGTTTTTGCTGTAGGTAGTCATTGGTTGAATCTGTCCAGGTTGTGATGGAGTCATCGATTTTGGAAGTTATTTCGTTTGTTATCTCATTAAAACTTGTCATGTTTTTTGAGATTGATTTTGTCAGGATTTGCAAAATGATGAATTGTAAACAAACAGCTAGGATGCCTGCTAATGCTATTCCTAATAATATAATGGCTCTTGATGATAATACATATGAGACTAACCATCTAATTGATATTTGAAAATTTAAATCATTTGTAACTGTTTTAGAAGCAAAACTCCCAAGTGCAGTTGGATATTTATTAAAAGTTTTTTCAAAGATTTCAATTGGGTCTTTTGTGTTATTATCCAATTCTAGGGATTTCAACTTGGTCCATAATCTAAATTCTTGATAAATAATTGGTATCAGTGCGATTAATGCACCAAGGATTAATAAAATGACAAATATCTTAACCATTATTCCAATATCTTTTGCTAAATGATCATAAAATTCATTAATCTTGTCAGAATTATCCGAGCATATAGTGACTTGGGCTAGTTCAGGGACATAAAGTGTATCATCCTTGGTGCTCATGACTGTTGTATTTGATAATTTATCTTTAATCAATTCAAATGGGGTCCTTATTAAAGTTTCAGTTTTATTCTTAACTTGATCAAAATTTGGGGTATGATCTTTTAAGGAATCAAGTTTTGTATTTATTGAACTTGGGATGTGTAGTTTCCTTAAAGATGAAACTGTTAAATTGATATGAGATAAAGATGAATTACCTTGATTATCATCATCACCATCGAAAAAGTCTTTAACTTTTTCAGCTGCATTGACAGCTTTATTTAAGAATTTTGAAATGTCTGTTAACCCGTCTTCAATATCATCTGTTATATCACCCAAAGTGTTATTAACCCAACCTATAATACTTTCAGTTGAATTTACTGCCACATCAACAGCACCGTCAATAGTGGAGACTAAAACACATGCATAAGTGCCCACAATCATTTCCAAGGCAAATATTATGATATTTTCAGTACCCGTGACAATTAAACCCAGTGTTTCTAATGTTTTTTCATTAATTTCTTCAATAGTTTTCAATATTAGGAAATTTGAAGATTTTGCAATATAATGAGGGAATGAAACTAGATTTGATACATAAGAATCTATTGTGGGACATGATTCTAAAGTGTATAGTTTGGAAGTGTTCAATGAAGAATTTAATGATTGTTGAAATAATAGTAGTTTCAGGGCAATAAGTGTTAATAAAATGGTGTATTTATTTAACCATGCTTGAGATATTCGATCTTTGAGTTGTAAATATGGAGTTGATGACATTTTGTGTTAGTTCCTTAGGGATATGCTGTTTGGGATAAATGATTGAATTTGACACATTGATGTTGATATATGGGTTTTTCCAAGGGTTTCATGGTGTTGTTGATGTTTGTTTTGAATGGGTCAAATATGAAACACCACTCATACTAGGCTGGTTCAAACCGTCGAGAGCTTGTATTTTGAGGTGGACAATGACTATAAGGGTGTGTTTCAGTGAAATAGTCAGGTCTCGGTGGATACAAGCAGATTCAGCATGTCAAGTTGCTTGCCGATGGCGCTTCTGTTGATGATGTTGATGTTGTTTAGTTTATGTTTGTTTTGATTTTGCCCATAGTAATTATAGACACGTATTCCATTGACAGATTTATTCTGCCTATACAAATCCTCAGCGCTTAACCAACATCAACAGGATGAACGAAAAGGGGAATGAAAGAATCAAGTTGAGTTCATTTTAGAACTTCGTAACTACATAACTAGAAAACTACAACAATGTGACTCACCATAACAATAATTTCGTATATCTCAATATTCCACTATATAAGTAACCTTTCCCATACCCAAAAGACAAAAGACATGCCTATCCACACTAAAAATACACACTGGATTGAATAAATCTGATTCATGTGATCAAACATTATAACCCAGACTGCGATGTTGATTCCTTCTTGATCTCATCTTGACTCAAGATAAAGTCCGAGTAGCTCTCTCACAAGCTCAAACAGGCACTCCCACGACCAGTACCAGCTTTTGGAGGGTAGTGCTGGTCAGTGTCGTTGTTTGTGATGTTGTGTCTGCAAGTGCACCTGGTGTTGTTAGTATGCTATAGGCCCTTTATAGTCTTGTGATCACTTACCAGTACTTTGTAGGTGTAGACTCCATGACTTGGGCGACATGGCTGCCTGAGCCTGTCCAGCTCTTCTTGTTGCAAATTCCACAGATTGCTGTTGAGCACATTGTTAATTAGTTAATTGATTAATTGATGATGGGTAAGAAAGAAGAAAGGAAGAGCAGAAGCACTGTCTCTTTATATACTTACACAGCATCTCCATCAAACCAAGCCATCACCGATTAACGTCTGACGATGGTTCGTTTCAAATCGGATCAAAAAAGGCGAGTCCGGGGTAAGATTACATCAGAGGGAACAGCCTAGAGAGAGCTAGAGGGAGCTAGGTAAGGAGTAGTAACAGCAATAGTAATAGTAATAATAGTACAATGGTAATATCATACCCTTCGAATACCACTCTCCATCGTTACACTTGTATCACCAACCCTCTTGTTCTCCGTCTAAAGCCTTCCCAGATTTCAAGAAAAAACTCAGACCTTCCGCCTAGCTCCAGGCAGAGCCCAGCCTACAACAGCCCTTTAGTACCACTAATGACCTTCTATTATACACATCCCATGTTTATATTATTCCAACCTAATATATCCCCCACGCATCTTCACATCCATGACAGAACTTAGAACAGGCAACGGAAGCACTTAATGGATAATCACTTAATCCAATCTTCTCATCAACAAATTCATCTGCAAAATTATCTTTACCTCTAGCCATTGCACCAACGAAAACACAAATACTTTCATCTTGATCCAATTTCTCAACATAATCTTGTACTCTTGTCAATTTAGCATCAAATGATAATGTAATTTTTTTACATTTTATTGGTAAATGATCCGTTATTGGATTTTTAATAACTTTTAATAATTTTTCCTCTGAATTAACACTTCTAATTGATAATTTATGTAATAATTGAACCATTAATCCTGAAAATCTTTTAAAAGTTCTTGGAATACGAACACTTGGATTAACTTCTATTAAAACTCCTCTTGCTGTTTGAATATAAACTTGTAATTTACCAGCTTTATTTATAGGTGAATCTAATAATGTTAATAAACATTGATGGGTAATATCTGGTCTAGCTTCTGAAATATCACGTCCCATCTTTTTCAATAAACCTTGATGATCATCACAATTCAACAAAGCATATTTATCTTGACCACCTGAACCATGACCTGAACTAATCTTGTGAGTCTCTAAACATGCTGCACTAAGCACAACAATCAAACGTTTGGTGTCCTTGTCCTTTGAGTTCAAAGGAGTAGGCTGTTCTGGAACCAAAGACGCTGGCAACACTTCTTTCTTCTTGGATTCAGTCATAATCAACACTCCTCAGCAATAGTTTAAGTTGAAATCAATCTATAACTTAAGTACTCATCTCAGCTCTTCGCATTCTGAAATTTTTTTTTTCCAAAAAAGATTACGTAACAATTTGACCTTGTAAAAAGTACAGATCAAAAACAAAAACATCAACAATCAAATAAACAAGAATCAAATCCAAAAAGAGGGTTTGATTATGGATTTATCACAGGTCTTTGATGCTGATGATTTCGATGATGATGATGATGATGAATTTGATGACGATGATGATTTCATAGCGCTAACATTAAAGCCACCAAAGCAAATACAATCAACTCAACCAACTTCGAATATAAATACTCAGCGGCCAACTTTAAATAATGTTACTGAATCTCAACAGCTTCCAGAATTATTAGTGGCAAAAGGTGAAATTGCAGTACTTCGATCCAAGATTGCAGATCTGGAAAAAGCTAGGATTCATGAACGTGATGAATTATTACAAAATGGTCAAAGTGAAAAAGAAACAAGTAATCATAAAATTATGGCCTTGGAGAATGCTGTTCAAAGATTAGAAGATGAAAGAAAATTTCTTACTGTGGAAATTAAAAACCTAAGTAATCTTAGGAAGAAAAGGAGAATCAATGAAGATACTCAAATGGAGGACGTGGAACAATCAGTACCTATTACACCAGAACCAATAATCCCACCACCACCAACATCAACAAACACAATACCTAAACCAAAACCACCAACAATTAAATTAGCACCACCTAGAACAATCAATGAAAATTCATTATTTATGGATTCTATATTAAACCATACAATCATTGGTTGTCAAAACACCACAATGGATTTTTTATCACATATAACATCATCGATACCTTTCCAAAATGATCAAGATCCTTCTTTTAAAATTGATCCTAAAATACCCATATCAACTTCAATTTTACAATACTTGGTTGAGAAACATGAAACACTAAGATTAGATTTATTAATTACAAAATTTTCACAAAATTTAACATTATTGATCCAAACCATTTTCCAAGATTCCAAATCTTCAAAATTATCAATCCCCTTTTTAATATCATTATTACATGCCACTATATTATTTAGACCAAGTGCAATAACTTCAGAGACAATGACAAATTTGATATTATTCACAGTGGATTTAATAACTCATCATATTTTCATAATTAAAAAACAAGAAGATTTAACATTAATTCAAAAAAAATTTATGATTCCTGCAATTCAAAAAAATTTCATAAATAGTTTGATCTTAATATTCTCCATAGATTTATTAGAATCATTGTTTATGAATTGTGGTAATGATGAAGTATTAACTCAAAAAATCTTGGAAATTATATCTAGTCAATTAACTCAAATTTTCAAAATAGGATTCGGTTCAAATTCTTGCTTGGTTGTTATGTTTTCACTTGTTGAAACACTTTTAATAATTGGTCATTATGATGGGTTCCCCGAGGAATTAATTTTATTATTAACTCAAGTTTTAAATAATGGATTCAAACCAAGGGAGAATTTATTTTTAAATGGGATGAATAGAATTTTAGGTGATGATGAAAGTTGTCAATTAATTTCAAATTTAATAACATGGGATGGTGTATCTGATCAACCTTGTGTTGTTTATTCAAAAACCAGTACATGCTCAAGACATGAATATCATTTAATCAATTTACAATTAAGGATATGTGATTTATTTGAAAAATTAATAATTTCAAATGATGATTTTAATGATCAAACAACTTTTTTCAATAAAAACCCTGTGATTTTAAAATTATTAGTTGGTACAATTTCTAAACAACAAGAGTATATTTTCAAGTCACCAAGAAGTGATTGCACTCATTTACGTTCAAAATTAATTTCATCAATAATTAAAAACATTCATTTAATTTGGGAATTAAATTTCATCAACATTAAGACCCCACCAAGGATAACAAAAGATACAACACATGAATTAATTATAACATTATCAAGAATTGCATTTAGTGCAAATATAACAAGTAATGAAGCTACGGATTTTTTATATCAATTTAGAAAATTTGATAAGAATTCAATAGTTTTCAATAAATGGTGTGAGGAACGAGCAAGAGAAATAAGTCATTTATCAATAAATAGTCAAGAGGAGGAAGGGAATGACAATGATTTGAATACAATAATCAATGCAGAAGTTGGGTTAAGTAATGGATTAGAATTTGCATATGATGATATAGTTGTTGAATTAGCTCGTGATATTTTAGAGAAATGTACAACTATGGATGAAGCTGATAATTTATATCTATCCATGAATGCAGTTTAAGAAATAATAATAGAGCTTTAATACATGAAGAGATTCTTCTTTTTTAACCAAAAGAAAATATCTTTATTTTATGATACAAAATACAACCGATTTAATAGTGATGCAAACATTAAAAAAACACATTCATCATATTAAAATTAAACCCTTTTCTAAAAATTCCTTGCTTTTTTATTTGTTTTGATATACATCATTGGATTTAAGCAGATTGTGGTTTAGCAACACCGGTTTGGAAGTTGTTTTTAAATCTTCTTGGTAAGTTTTTCAAGTATGATTGACGACCAGTACCAGTAGTTCTTCTTCTTTTAGCTTTCAAAGCCCAGTTGTGAGATCTGATTTTAGCTGATGGGTAACCACAAGCAGCACAGGTTTTTTTTTGGATATGGAATGAACGACGACCACATCTGTTACACAAGGTGTGTGATTTGTTGTGACGTTTACCGAAAGATGGAGTACCTTCTGTTGGAAAAAATTGTGTTAGTGATCTGTAATTAATTGAATATTGGGCTTTATAGGGAGATGTTGATTAGAACTAGATTCATTGGGGGTTCCTTAATCCTTACTTTTGATAATTGGTATTCTTGAGCTCATATCTTGACAATCATAGGATCTTACTTCTCTATTCGCATCTCTTATTAATATTGATTATTACATTCAGTTCCCTTTAGTTCATTCCTTCTCTTGGTTCTTTGTATTGATTCTTGATACATCTAATTTCTTCATAACGCTTCAAATTATTGACTTCATCACATTTCACCTAAATTCTTTCATAGTCTCTAGATAATCTACTTCTCCCTATTGACCCTATTCCCTATTCTCTTCTATGATGTCTACTTACTACCCATGTTTAATGATTACTTTCTTGATGTGTTTATAGAAACCTCTTTGTATAGAAGTTTTTGAGTCGTATTGAATTTTTGTTAAAACTTTCAACACAACTTTTCGCTGCTGTTGTGCGAACCGGAAAATTCCACAGGCCAAAATTTTTTCAGCTGTAGTTCGCGAATTTTTTCTTTTTGGGCGCACAGAAATTTTGTTTTGGCAACGGGGACACACGTCCCGAAAGAGACTCTGAGGAAAATTCGCGAAGAAGGGGGGAAAGTTGTGACTGGTTTGTGGTGTTGGGATGGACAGGAACGGAGCCATTAAGAAATAAGATCACATGACTCTGTTAGGGCTGATGAATTACAAAGGAGAGAAAGAGTTGAGCTACAATCACGTAGAAACCACGTATAGACATCCGGTTTTTTGGAGAATGATGATACTATAGGCTAATTATGACACTAATAGCCACACTAAACTAATTAACTAACACAATCCCCTTGTTTCCTGTCTTTAATCCATCATTCACTAACAAAATTCCAAATTTTCACGCGTCTTTGTTTACATTTCACAATCTCAAAAAAATTGACGTGTCTTGCATTCAAGTGTAAACAGTACGCGATATTGCAAAAACAGGACTTTGGAAAACATCATCAACAGTTCAAGAAGAAACAAGAAACACAATTCAACCAGAAAAGAGAACGACACTGCTATTTGAAGTTGACAAGAATTCATCATGAGCACGTCAGGTCAATTCCCACCATCTTCACCATTCTTGGATCATCATCAAGAAGAAGATGCGGATCCATTTAGTTCTAAAACTTCAACCAATGTCACCAATCAATCCAAAAAATTTGTTATAAATACACCATTCAATAAAGATAATTCAAAGACTTATCCAACTCCAAATCCAAGTTCTTCAACTGGTGTTCGTTCTTCATCTCCTGCTCGTCAAAATGCAACCATAACTAATAATACTGAAATTGTTCAAACTCCAGATAGAGCTTCATCTCCTCAAGAATCAACATTCTTGGGTTCAGAAAACGTTGAATATAAAGATCCATTAAATGATGTTTTAAGAGCCAAGATCACTTCAAATCATACTACAACTCTTGGTAGATCAAGTCGTTGTGATTATTTTGTTAAAAGTAAATTTGCATCTCGTGTTCATTTGAAATTACAATATGATTCTGAAAGAAATGAATTATCCATCTTATGTAAAGGTTTCAATGGTTGTGTTATAAATTTTGGTACTCAAATTTATGGATATGTTAAACAAGTTTCAAATCATTTATTTTATTTCCAAAAAATTGAAGAATTTGAAATTAAATCAGATGATGAAATATTTCATGATATTTCTTTATTTAGAGGTGAACAAATCACGGTCCCATATATGGATTCTTTAACTTTGGAAATTAAAGATCATGTTACAGTCTTGGATGTTTGTAATGATGATTCAGAAACTGAAGATGAATTACCTGTTTTAAACACTAGATTTAGTTCAGTTGAACCTGGTAAAATTGAACAAGTTGAAAGAATTAATGTTACACCAGTTGAATCGGGTGAAGTTAAAGAGGTTGAAGAGAAATCAGTTAAAGATGTTGAAGGAAACCCAATTGAAAAAGTTGATGAAGCAAAAGCTGAGGAAACAGAATCCAAATCAATTGAAAAGACACCGGTTGAAGTGAAACCAGTTGAGGTGAAACCAATTGAAGTGAAATCAGATAAATCTACCCAAGATGTCAAAGAAAGTTCACAAAATGACTTTAAATTAGCTACCACCAAAAAATCAAATCAACCATTACAACCAAAATCAGAATCATCATTAAATAAAATCCCACAATCACGTCGTCGTAAGGCAGAACCAGGAATTTCACCACAAAAGAAAAAACCATTAATTAAACATTTACAACCTCGTGATAAGATTTCCCAATTAAACATTAAAGAAATTGTATCTACAGTGGAAGATTTAGCATCAGTGGAGAATGTTTTAATTAATCATTTAGCATTTTCAAGAACTTCACAAACTCCATTATATACATTACAAACAGTTAGTGCAATAACACAAAACTTATCAAGAACTCAATTACGTGCAGTTTTATTTCAAATTCAAAGTATTGGTACAATTTATAGAAAGGGGAAAGATGCAGCTGGTAAACCATTAGATGAAGAATATTATTATGATGTGGAGAAAGATGATGATTTAGAAAGAACTAAATTGGTTAGTTCTATTAAAGGTGCAAGTGGGTTAAGAAATTGTAGAAAGACTCATAAACAATATTTTTGGAAGAAACCTACAAAATGAGAGATATTGGCTTTTGTATATTATGTGTATATTATTGAATTGATTGTGTAATGAAAATCATGTAGACACAATTAGATACACTCACTAAAGCTCATGATCACTTACAATCTCAATCACAATTAATATATCTATTAACAAAAAATAGTTCTTAAAACAAACAAGTATACAAAACAAAAAAAAGTAACCATTATACAAAGCAAACCAAAACAGTAACATCAAAAATAAAAAACCAACAAATAAAAATTGTCTCTACTTCTTCATCTCCCCCATCAATTAGAAAATGCCAATACATTCTCTCTATTCAAAATTCTTTCAATCTCATTAATCAAAGTTTTAAAACTCTTAGTAGAACCTTTCAATTTTTCAAACTTGATACAACTTCCCTTTTTACCATACTGTTCAATATTCAATTTAAACCTTGTTGAATTCAAACTCATTATATTATTTTTAGAAATTTCACCTTCGATTAATAACAATTCATCATTTGTCTTGATGTTTTTCAAACCATAATCATTCCAACCTAATAATAATCTTTTCAAAGTTTGATACATTTCAGTGGATTCATAAACTGTGTTTAATGTCTTTTGTTGAACTGAATGATTCCCACTAAATCTTCTAAAGAACCCACCATTATTAGTATTGGAGCTCAATTGTTCATGATCTTTTTTACCTAATGACCATTTTCTGAAAAATCCACCACCACTTGAACCTGTTCTCTTGTTGTTTAGATCATTAGTAACATCACCTAATGGAGCTTTAGTAACTTTAGTTGTTGACACTGAAGGGTTGATCTCTTTTGGAGGTGAAGGAGCTGATCTTTTAGGTTTTGGTAATGGTTTTGGTTCAACTTCAGGTTCTTGTTCATCATCATCATGGATTTCCACTTTAATTGTGGATTTTCTTTTAGGTTTGATAGGTTCATAATGATCAGGTAAATCAGGGATATTCAAACCTTTATACATTGAATCATCAGCATGTAGTTTCTTGTCATCTTGAGGATTAACAACTGGTGTTGATTCTTCTTGAGATTCTTGTAATGCGGTTAAACGATCAGCATAACTTAATCTTAGACCACTTGATTTAGATTTTGAAGTTGAGAATTCAGCCTCTTCTGGGATTAATGGAGATGGTTTATAAGTGTTATCCAATTCTTTTAATGAAGTTAAATTTGTAAATGAATTTCTTGTTGAATAGATTGATAATACAGATAATCTCTTGTTTGAATTTGAAAAATGACGAGATTTTCTAGTAACTTGAGGAATTTTAACTTCTGCAATAGTTTTAGGACCATTAAACCCATTTTCATGTTTATCCACAATTTTTTCATCTTCAAAATTCTTGGAGACTTGCTTTTGTTGATTTGAAATTGATTGTCTTTTCAAATCTAGGTCAAATTTTGAACCAAGGAATTTTGATCTTCTTATAGCTTGAACAATTGAATCATTTTCATCATAATAATTGAATTTTGAATTTTTCTTTTGATCTTGATTAAAATTTAAACCTGGATCTAATTTTGATTTTGGTCTTGATTCTAAAGGATGAGAAATTGCTCTTTGTTGAATCTTGGAGATTTCATCTTTATCCAATAATTGAGAATTTCTTTGAGGTGTTGGACCTGAAGTTGAACGGATTTTATTATTTTGTAATTTTGGTTCTTTAGCAGCTTCTATTTCCTCTTGTCTTTTCAATTCAGCAATTCTTTCATCTTCCAATTTCTGTCTTTCAAGTTCCTCTTGTTTACGCAATTCTTCCTCTTGTAATTTCAATTGTCTTTCTAATTCCTCCTTCTCTAATCTTAATTTTTCATATTTTTCATGATCAAAAATTTCATCACAAAGAGTTGCAAAATTTGAACTTGTTCTTTTAGCTTCTTTATCAATATATTCCCAATCATTATCATTTGCTAATTTAGCATAGACTGAAATCAACCTAGTTGTGATTGAATTTCTCTTTGATGTCAAGATTGAAGTTCTCATACTTCTTCTTTTGGAAGTTGATTTTGTAATTCCAGTACCAACATTATTTGCCTTAAATTCATCAATAATTGTTTTTGGAACAGGTGGTGTGTTTAATTCATTAATATCTTTAATAGATCTTCTATTCTTTGTGTTGAAAGAAACTGGTTTCTTATGAGAAGAACTAACACTAATAACTGATCTTCTGTTTTTCTTTGGAGTTGTTGTCTTGGAGGAACCACTTGAATTTGAAACAGACCCACCATTTTGAACAGACTTTGCAATTGATAAAGATCTAGCCAAACTGTTATTATTACTTGTTAAAGATTGGGTATGTCTATAACGTAATAATAAGAAATAGAAAATTTTCTCAGTTGTTGAATGAGGTTTCAATAAATTTTCAATAATTTCAGCTTTAGCACGTCCATGCCATAATATAACTAAATTATCCAAGATTTGATCATCGATTTCATCAATTGAATTGATTTGGTTGAGATAAGTGTTTGGACTTGGTAATTCATTCAAAGTTTTCAAATCTGATTGATTTAAAGGGTATTTTAATAATAAAGGATGATTTAAAATTTCATGAGTTTTAATTCTTTTCGAAGGTTCCACTGTCAACATTTTGGAGATTAAATCCTGAGCTTCAATGGAAATATCCTGAGGCATTTCGAAAACACCATTTTGAACTTTTAATAATAAATTTCTAATATTTTCATCATCAAATGGTAATCTACCTGTTAACAATGCAAATAATATAACACCACAAGACCAAACATCACTTTCAAACCCATGATAATGTTTACCAGAAACGATTTCAGGAGCAGCATAATGAGGAGAACCACAACTAGTTTCTAATAAACGATCATTATTCTCCAGGGCAGCCATACCAAAATCTGCAATTTTGATATTCAAATCATGATCAAGTAATAAATTTTCAGGTTTTAAATCACGATGACAAATCCCCAAGGCGTGACAATATGAAGCACCTAATATAATTTGAGTGAAGTAACGAATAGCTTCCTTCTCTAATAATGGACCTTTTTCCACTAATAAATCAAATAATTCACCACCTTCCACGTATTCCAAGATTAAATATAGGGATTTTGAAGTTTCCCAAACATCATATAATCTTAGCACGTTTGGATGGTTTAATAATTTCATGATGATGATTTCTCTTTCAATACCATAAGCTAATCCAGCAGCGTCACGACCTTTTTCATCAGAGATTGAAGATTCTAAATTGTTTAAAATTGATTTTGAAACAACTTTAACTGCAGCTTTTTGATTTGTGTTGATGTTTTCAGCTAAAAGGACACGACCAGTGGAACCTCTTCCTAAAGTTTTACCTAATTTCCATGGTCCAATTTTATTAATCTGTGAGGTGTTGAAAGTGGAAGATGATAATAAAGAGGATGCAACTGACGGTTGTCTTGAATGGTAGGACATGATAACCAGTCAATTGAGATTGATTTTAATGAATGAATGAAAGTTGGATTGTGTTTAATTTAATGAAAGAAGTTGAAAATGTGATATAAATCTGAATTCATTTTGAAATCTTGAAATTTTACAGATTTTAATTAAAACGTTAGGTTTAATACGCGCATCCCTTTAGCAAAAAAAAAATTGGAACGCGTTTGATGAAAAAAAAAAAACGCGTTTGATGAAAATTTATAGGAATTTTAGTTGGAAGGGGTTAAATTTATGAGATTGAGAGGATGGTATTAAGAGAGTAGAGAGTATAGAGAGTTATTCAATTGGTTAATAGATTGTTAAGTTAATAGTTTAATTATTAAGTAATAGAGTATTCAATTGATTAATTCAATTAATAGTTCAATTGCAATTAATTAATCAATTCAATCTTCCTACACGTCAATAGCCAATCTCAAATTAACATTAATACACACATTAACAACCACCGATCTAATACAATAGTTAGTAAAACTCAATAAAAGAATACTCCAATCACTCACTTGTTCTTGATGAGCTTCAATCACATCTCCATCTTCTAAATCCATTTCATCAGGAGTAGAATCAGCATTAACTCTTTGACCTTCATACAAGAATCTTATGGACTCTATTGATTTCCCTTGTCTTTTAGCAAAAGCTTCCATTAATCTTTTCAAAGGTGTAGCTCTTTTAATCTTGAAAAAGATTTCACTTGAACCGTCACTGACTTTTAAATTGATGTGGGTTTCCGATTTGACGTCTGGTTTTTGTTCAGAGAGGTCTGGTTTGGTGTCACGGGTTTCAGAGTCAGACATGTTTATTTATCTCAGTTCAATTTAATCCAATTGATTTAATTTTATTCAATTTAATCCAATTTTGTTCTTGTTGATGGCAAAAGTTGAAATTGTTTTTCCAATTGAAAAAAACAAAACGCGAATTTCGAAATGGAAAACGGATTCGCGAATTGAATTGAATAAGAAGGAATTTGAGGATTGGATTGGATTGATATTGGATGGGAATTTGATGGTGTATTGGTTTGGATAGAGTGTGGGTTGTTTGGGGAGGTTAGCTAGTTAATTGAGTCTTTTTCTGGGTGTTTTTTGAGTGGTTTTAGGGTGAGTTTGAGATCTATTGACCCTTAATGTGACTAGTCATTAGAATGAGTTTATAGAGAATTGATAAATAGAAGAGTGAAGAGGAGAAAGATATTAGATCAAGTACTTGTTGAAATAGATTGAAAGAGAGAGTATGAATTTGAGGTATGAAAAGATCTTTGGTAATCATGAATACTAGAATGAACAGAATAAGAAGCATGAGTATCAAGATGATGATAGTATAGTCTATTCCATATTCATAGAGGTATTAGCAATAACTAGTTATATTTAGAACTGATATCAAAGGATCTTGGAATGATTTATAGTTGTATAATGTCCAGTGACTAGAACAAATGACACTCATTACTGCTCAGTCATTCGTGATGGGTATAAAAGGTTCAACATAGTAATAACCAATAAAGACACTAGTAAGACACTAGACACTAACTAATACCAACTCATTAACTAACCAATAACTAACTAACTATTACACCAACTCAACTCATCTCTTCCTTTACGTAATAAATCCCATTAATTTCATTACCCCAGAGTCATTCAGATGAGCTCACGTTACATAAGCAGGAATTGCTTTGACAGGAGGAGTAACTGAGGATATAAAAGGGAGAGAGAAGATATAATAATAGATTAATAGATTATAATACTATAGATCTATTATATTATCATACTATTATCATATTATACTATACTATATTGTCATTATATCATTATATCACCTCTTTGCTATTCGCACTCCACATTTCATCCTCGAGAATCCAAAGAAATTTTCATCATCTTTTATACCCAACAACCATCAACACCAATCAATACACAATAAACCTCATAGAACCATGAATCAATACAATATCTGGAATAATAATAACCCCAATAACTCCAACAACAACCAACACCATCAACAACCAACTTCCCATTTCAATTCTGGGTGGTCATTCCCAGAACAACCTCAACAACTTCAACCTCAGCAACAACAACAACAACAACAACAACAACAACAACTTGATCAACAAATATCTCCAAACTTATTGATCAATAAACTAAACAACTTATCTTCTTCAACAAACTACAACAATTTCTTACAATCACTTGACAACACCACTGATCAAAATTATCATTATGGTGCATCCAACAACCTCAACTATTCAAATGGTGTGAATAATAATGTATTCAACCTACCTTTAGAATTACAAGGTGGTGTTTCCAATATCAACTCAAGAAGACCTTCATTTGCTGCTGAACAATCTTATACTCATTCTGAATCCTCAAACAACCCTCATTCATTGAATTTATTGGCTCATTCAAACAATTTCAACAATTTTTACAACAATACATCTGGTCAACAAAATCAACTATTACAAAATTTTAGATCAAGAAGACCAAGTATTCAAATAAATAACAATCCATCTCCTCAGCAACAACAAGGTAATGGGAATGTGGAACTAGATAATGGACTAGTGTTGAATGGGAATTTAATAATCACTTCATCATCATTAAGAAATGAATTCTCCAAAACTAGAAATTATTTCTGTGTTGCTCAAGCTAATGAATTTTATAATCATTTACAAACCCAAATCGCAAATGATTCATTCCTACAAAAAATAATCATCAATTTGAAAAAATTAAACAATTTATTCAATTTAATTAAACCTTTAGTACTTGTCCTAACAAAAGCTGGGAAATTTGAAATATTATCAACACCAATCAATTCAAACATCCTATTAAACTCCAATGACGTTGTCATTGTGGATGGAGACCGTGGAAAAGATTTAGTCTACATCTTGGATCCAAGCATTTCATTAGATGTTGCCATCCTAATCAACTATTTGAAAAAAAGACAACATTCAAAATCAATGAATTATAACAACACCACGAGTCAACAACCAATAAATCCAATGATTTCAAACACTGTGGATGATTTAGTTAAAGGCCAGGGGATCCTTGATGAAGAGACCCAGTTCCAAATCCCATCAAAACAAGTACTAAGATTTGCAACATTCCAAGAAATTAAAAATTTACAATTTAAATTAATGGAGGAATTAAAATCTTTTAAAACTTCCTTATTGAAAATATCAAATTTATCAAACTTGCATAATAACCTAACAATCCTAAATTCTGAATATCAATTTGATCAAAAAAAATTAACATTCTTTTATTTTGCCAATCAAAGATTAGATTTTAGAAATTTGATTAAAGAACTGTTCAAGATCTATAAAACAAGAATTTGGTTATGTGCCGTGCCTAAACCACCAAACTATTCAAACAACACTTCAATTGATTTAAATAACGTGGATTTTGAAAATTTTAACGTTGATGATTTCCATGTTCGCAATTTTAATGTCACCTTGAATGAATTGATTGAGAAGAAAGAATTGAATTAGAGCTTTATGAACCGTTCATGAATTAATGTGTCCAAATTATATTCCCTTTTATTATTATATTCATAGATGTTAGACTTCATATAAACACATCATGTCATTATGAGACCCTCCCAATTTTTATATCAGACTTTTTATTTTTTTTATGTTATTATGTTATACTTTTTGTTCCATTCTTGTCTTTATTTATCTTATTTATTGGTTTTATTTGAAATATAGTTATATTATAAAAAATTTGTGCTCTATATTTAAAATTTGTACAACGTAGTTTATATTAATGACGTCATTATATAATCTAGTCACCTGACTATCGCGAATGCGTTTTGTAAAAAATCAATTAACCCATTGAAAATTCATGAATCTAATTGAAATTTCAAATGTAAACAATCAATCAACATCAAATATCAACATGATTATCCAATCAATACAACAATTCATCCCAGAATGGTCACTCGCCATCATCCTCATAACATATTTCCTATCCATAGGTAACAAAACCCATCCATTCCTAAGAGAATTCTTAATAAATGATCCATCAATTCAACACCCATTCACAAAATTTGAACAAGTTAATGATACAACATGTATTTTAATATCATCATTGATCCCATTAATCTCAATAACCTTGGTCTTACTATATCAAAACAATTTCCAACCTCAAAAAATCCTACAATCAAAACAACGATTAATCAAATTCCAATTATCAATATTAGGACTGATCCTAACATTATCAATCACCGGTACGATTACAGTATTCCTCAAAAACCTCATAGCAAGACCTCGTCCTGATTTCATTGATCGTTGTCAACCGGACCCATCCAAGCTAACTTCAAAATTACTATACACTATAGATATCTGTACAAGACCCGATAAGGAATTGATCTTGGAAGGTTTAAGATCAACACCTTCAGGCCATTCATCAATTTCATTCTCCGGGATGACCTATCTAACACTGTTCCTCTGTTCCCAATGGAGGGTGTTTTCGAACAGGACAAGGCTGCATTTCTTGTTTTGTGCTGCGTTGCCGATTTTCATTGCGGTTTGGATAGCATTATCAAGGACTCAGGATTATAGACATCATTTTGGGGATGTTACAATGGGTGGGATGATTGGTGTGGTTGTGTCATGGGGTTGCTTTAGGAAAATATTCCCAAGTGTTGTGGATGAGAATTGTGATCAGGTTTGTTATTTAAAAGAGAATGAAAATATATTGCCATTGTATAATACATCACATGAATAAATTATGCCCATTTACCAATTGCACTCATTATCCCTGCACCTGCAATTATACTCATTATACAAAACATCAATTGTTTCAAATCCCTTTGCGGATTAGAATTGAAGATAAAATCTCGAGCTAATAATTCAACAAGTCCACTATAAATTAATATCCCACATGAAATTGAATCCAAAACACCACTAATAACATTAACATTAAAAGAATTTGAATTGAATTGATGTCTAATACTTATCCCAATAGCTATGGAAATTGGTGTAACTAATCCATACATTAAACACATCAAATATGCCCATATGAATGAAACTTGCTCCCTTGGCCAGGGAACCCCAGATAACCTTGCACCAAGACCTAATCCTTCAAATGATTGATGGAATATTAAGACAATATAAAGCGTTTTAAACTCTAATTCACCAACAGCACCAAGATTCAATCCAATCATTACAGAATGGAAAATAATACCAAATTCCAAGATTAAAAAAGCTGCAATTTGTGATCTAAACCCACGTTGATCCTGAGACTTTTCAACCTCCTCCTCCTCCTCCTCTTGCCCTCATAACCTCATCATTCATGGGGATATGATTCTTACCAATCCCATATTTCCTCTGCACAACAACATCACTCAAAACATCAGTCAAGAATATCAAAAACACAGACCCCATAATCAACGCAGGCACCCAGGGGAACAAATCCCAGCCATCATGAGCACCAACACAACTACCAGCACCGATCTGTAGATATGCTGGGTCTAATAAATGGATAAAAGCCGTAGAGATTATAACCCCAGTTCCGAAATGTCTTGCGAATAAATAAACGTATAATGGCATCTTGATCCATTTGAAACTCTTGGATAACAGGGGAAAAATGGTGAATATTGTGCTCACTATGAATATGACAAATATTGAAGAGATTCGAAGACCGGTTAATGATTGTGCTGTGGTTGTGGGATCGTCGTAATTACCGTGGAGAATGCATAGTTTCCATGATAATGGGATTGAAGGGTCTGTTAAAAGTGCTGTGTCTGGATTGTAGAGATGATTCATATCAGATTTGGGGATTGAATATCATCATGTTTAGGTGATGATGAAGAGTTTTTTCAACACATTGTTTGATGTTTAAATATGAGTGAATAGCCAAGAAATGGTGATGTGTTTTTTTTTCACCTTGGATTATACTCGTGGTTTTGTACATTGTACAATAGAGATGTTGTCTATTTCCATAGAGGTGAGGATATAATTGTTATTTTGTTTTCGTGTGGTTTCTGTTGTCGTTCTAAAATATCTTGATTCAAAGGTCTTTTGTCATCGAATTGTTTGACTCTCTTTGAGCGAACAGACGATAAATAAAAGAATCAAATGCTCAAATAACTAGAAAAGAATAACTGGTCTAATAGTTGTTCTCACTACATCTGAAAAGACTATTTTAAGAGGTCATTATATTAGGATAGGTATAACTACCAATAAGGAGTGTTCAACATTGAAACGATGCAGAAAAAATGGGGTCATGAAAATAGTGTTCCTTCAAAAGAACTGGGTAGAATGAATGTAATTAGCCGAATGTGAATAAATGAATGAGCTGGAAAGCTAATCATTGGTGAATCAATTGAAAATAATGCAAAATGAAGTGTAATAATGGTATTAATTAGGGTATTTTTTTGAAATTGAAACAGTTGTATGCAAATAATGAAGTGATGAAGTGATGGATCAAAAATAAACAATCTTACCAGTACTGTATAAAAACTCTGGAGCTTCAAAATCTCTAGCTTGAATACCCAATTGATTGAAAACTTTTAATTTAACACCAGGAATACCTTCAGAACACTCGTCAGAATTTGCACTTTCTGAATATGTTAAATGTATTGAAAATTGATCTTTTTGGGAATCTATTGGACATAGTGTAAAATCATCAGCACTATTAAACATCAATCTCCCTTCTTTAATTGAGAAAACTGCACGTTTTTGAAATTCTTCATCGTGTTGAGATTCTGATTCATCTTGTTGATGATTATGAATTTGTGAAAGTTTTAATGAACCATCTTTTGATATTATTAATTCTTTCTCTAGTGATTCAATTTCAAATGAACCTTTTGAAGTGAAATGAGCCATGAACCAATCATATTGATCAGTATTACTGGTTTTTTTGGATTTATCATTGGAGTTTGTAGATGAAACTATTAATGAATCATCCCTTTGTACCAAGACAGTTTCTGAATTTAATGAATGATAATCTTTTTCCAAAATCAATGAAACTTTCAATTGGCCTGTTGGAAGTGCAAATATTGGTACAAGTTGTAAAAGTAGTAGACAAATGATTGAAATAAACATCATCTTTGAAAGCGAGTGAAGAAATGTGATACTGATGGAAAGTAGGTACAGATGTATTCAAAAAGCTTGATTCTTTGGAACAACTCGAGTATAAATACACTTAATCACTATTCCATTTTTAGTTTCTTTATTGACATGTTCGCTTAATGATCTGGAGATGGCTAGCATATCACCTAAAAATAAGATAAACAATTTTTTTTTTGTGTAAAGCTCTAAATTTAGAATTTACGTTTCCCGAGTTCCTGCATTACCAAAAAATGTCATTGTGCATCATTGTGCATAGAATGGAACAATATTTCCCAAAAGGGCAAATGGCGGGTTGAGAAATGGTCAAAAAATAATGACTTTTTTCCAAACCCCATGGGAAATTGAAAATGAATTAATGAATTGCATGGGGTGATTGAGTTGGAAGAGAACTAAATTTAACGATTGTGTTGTGTTAGTTGAGGTTGGTTATGGTAAGAGGTCTCTCTAGCATATTTTAGTTGGAAAGATATTCAACGTTTGAATGTAATTGATGGTCTTGATTTTCGTTCGCTTTTACGAGCACATGGTGAAATTTTGAAGGTGTAGAAGCTTTTGACTTTTAATGGTGTAAATTTTAGCTAAAGTAAAGGTATCCAAGAGCCAGCTTGTATAGTGAAGCTGGTTAGGGGGAGAACCAACCTTCCAATAATCAATCGATGAAATCTATACGATGCTGTATCCTGGATCAGGCTTATTGTAGGACCCTTTTCAAGTGATGAGGGCTTATGATATACGATTTCAAAGATCATCAACAACAAAGATACAAGATGATCTACAAGTTCAATTCATATAAAAGATTAGTTGTATTAAAGATATAAATAAATATTAAAAAGAATCATTAGAAAAAACAGCACACATGATCATGACGAATTAGAAGGTTAAAAGATGCAAAACGAGTTCAAAGATCTAGTATACCTAGATCAATAAAACAGCAGCAGCAGCAGCTAAACCACCTAAACCGGCTTGTAAAGCAGCAGCACCGTTTTCAGTTTGAGTAGCGAAAGTTGGAGCAGCACTTGATGAAGAAGTGGAGTTTGATGATGAAGAACCAGATGATGAAGAACCAGATGATGAAGAACCAGATGGGGTGAAATCTGAAGCTTCTTGACCGTTCTTCAAAGTAGCACGTAAGGCAACTGGGTTAGCACCATTACCAGCGATTAAATCTCTGTTTGAAGCATCAATGTTGAAAGCTTGAGAATCTTTGTAAGCAAAGTAACCACTTTTAATTGAGAATGGTTTTGAACCTTCTGATGATGAAACTGAGATTGAACCATCTGAGTTAACTTTGGCATAAGTACCATCAGTGAATTTGAATTCACCGGCATCAGTGATAGCACCTTCAGCGTAGTTGATACCATCGGTACCCAGCAACTAATTTACCATCTTTAGCAGCAATTGGGGATAAATGGTATTGAGTACCAGATCTGATGGTTAATAAACCAATGGTTTCTGAGTCAGCAACGACTAATGAAGCTAAAGCTAAAGCAAAGAATGAAATTGAGAATTGCATTGTTGTTGTATAATGTGAGCGAGTGTTATGTAAGTGTGAATTGATGTTCAATTGACTTGATGATGGAAAGATGAGATGAAGAATTTGTGTAAATCTTGGGAATCTTGAGCTGCTTATATACCCATTTTTTGACATCCAATTTTTGCAACATGGTCCATGGTTTCCCCTGACTTCACGTTTGTTTGTTTACATTTTACATAAAACTTAAAAATAGCCAACCACTTGAAGAATTTGGGTGAACGTCATTTCGTCTCGAGATCATGTTGAAGCGGCCTTTTGGATTCCTCGAGGGTTTTGGCCGAAAACAGCTAAATGGCGTTACCAGATTTGGACAAAAAGAAATGTGGTGAAGAAACTCATTTTTGACAAATATGACGACAAATTGACTTGAAACAAGCACAAATTCAAGGATATTGGACTGAAATAGTGGGTCATTTTGAATATGTTATTACTTAACTACAAAATGTTTTTTAAAAGTGCCTTCGTTTATTTGTTCTACGAACAAAAGTTTTTTTTTAGACCGCGTGCACTCCCACGCACAATAACGGCCTGCATGAATACAACTGAGAAATTGTACTTCACTATCGGCCCAAATTAATCCCATTGCACAGAAACAATTGGGCTTTTGTTGACAAATGCACAGAGCAGTCTGTAATATATGACAAATCGTTGTGAAATTTGTAATCCGTAAAGTATGGATATCGTTCAATTCTGATTCGTAAGTACGATAATTTGATCAAGAAGTGTATTCAAGTTCTAAAGCCCTACGATGAAATACAGTCTACTATACGAAACTGGACCAGGTAGTGAGCACCAGCTTCCAACTTTAGGGCTCGTGGACCCGAGGAGGGTGTAAGCATGGTCCATAAAGGGTTCTTTTAGGGTCTTGAATTACTGAATTCTATGCGGCTTCTTGTAAATAAGCTTTTGCTGAACTCATCATTACCCCAGTTACATCTTTTCAAAATGGGCTTTTTAGGGCTTTCCCAGCCATTTTACCACTGAAAACAACTACAATTTGAGCAATGTTTTGATTGTTTTGGTCAACGGGTATCCAAAATCTCTTCATCTTGATTATATTTAAGAAGTTATACTTGAAAAACAGACCAAAGGGCAACGAAAAATCAATGTTCAAAACAGTACAAATTTCAAAACAACAAATTTCACTGTGTACAAGCCAGCATTCTAGAATCATTGAAACTGGTACCTGAAATCATGGTGCATCAATAACAAAATCACTTTTACCACCCTTCTTTTCAATAACTTTAACATCATGAATAACCATTTTTTTATCAACAGCTTTACACATATCATAAATGTTTAATAATGCGATATTCACACCAACTAATGCCTCCATTTCCACTCCAGTTTTCCCTTGACAATCCACTATACTTTCCACTTTTATGGTATGTGTATCAATGATTTCAATTTTAACTTCAGCTTTTGTCAATTGTAATGGATGACATAGAATTATCAGATCAAATGTTTTCTTTATGGCTAATATCCCTGAGATTCTTGCAATACTTAAAACATCACCTTTCTTATTACTATTTGATTCAATTTGTTGGATTGGAATTTCATTTGAGAATTTGATGAAACCTGAAGCTGTTGCTCTTCTCTTGGTTATTTGTTTATCTCCAATATCAACCATTTTAGCTTCACCTTTTTCATTAACATGGGTTAATGTCTTGGTGGAGTAGGGCCTTATACCAAATCTGTGAATCAGTGGATTCGTGTTTCTATCTATTTGAATAAATATTAGTATTTGTTTTGAGGGTATTTCATAATTTTGTTCAAAACTCACCCACCAATTAAAATCATAGGTCTATTAGCCATTTTTGGCAATTCGTCTAAACCAGCATGTTTTTCCTTTTTGCCCTTCACAGCTTTACCAACAACTTCCAGGATTTCAGATTCATCAACACCAGCTCTTAATAAATTTTTAATTGAAACTTCATCATTACCAAACAAACATACTTTTAAATTCCCATCAGATGTTATTCTTAATCTTGTACAATCACCACAAAAATCAGAAGTCATTGATGTAATGAACCCTAACTTCCCTTTAAATCCAGGGATTTGGAAAATTTTTGAAGTTTCACCATACTTATGAGTCAATTGTTCAATAATTGGATGTTTTGTTTTAATTATGTCAATAATCTCTTTGAAACTAATAACTTTCTCCACTTCCCACTTATTCCCATCGAATGGCATATATTCAATAAATCTAACCTCTAATGGATAATATTGAGCTAATTTAACAAAATTTAAAATTTCATCATCATTTAATCCACGAATAATAACAACATTTAATTTAACTTTTGGTATACCTAATTTTAAAGCAGTTTCTAAACTTTTCAAAACATTTGATAATCCATTCCTTCTTGTAATTAAAGTGAATTTCCCCTCCACTAAAGTATCTAAAGATAAATTTAATGAAGTTAATCCAGATTTAGCCAATTTTGGTAATTTCCTATTCAAAGCAATTCCATTACTTGTAATACAAATCTCATTCAAACCTTCAATTTGATTTAAACTTTCCATTATTTCCAAAATATCTTTACGAACAGTAGGTTCACCACCAGTTAATCTAATTTTCTTAACGCCTTGTTTCACAAACATTTCAGCAATTTGAATAATTTCATCAGTGCTCAAGATTTGAGAATCTGCTTGTAATGGTACACCTTCTTCAGGCATACAGTATAAACATCTTAGGTTACAACGTTCTGTTATACTTATTCTTAAATAATCATGCCTTCTGTTGAAATTATCAGTAAGGAAATGAGTAATTGGTTTGGCATTCTTAACTGCATCCCATCTTTTAGCTGATGTTTCTGAGAGTGATGGTCTTATGGCAGTTGAGTAGAGTCTCCTTAGCAGCATTTTCCAATATTGAAATCAATGGGTTAATTAATACCTTGATTAATGGCTCATCAAGGTTCGACTGAATGACAAATTATCCATTTGGTTTTGAAATCTTCAACAGTTTGTCGTATAAAATCGCTGATAACAAATCTGTGATCCACAATAATTTTATTTTCCGCGCTTTCTGTAAGGGGACACATCGATACTGATTGGTTAGATATTATATAATATTCGCGAATTGGTTTTGTAAATGTGACAAACATTTATTAAAATTATCGTGGCTATTAAGATTTAATACTATTGTGATAGTTAATTGATTCATAATTCATAAGGCGTAGGGGACAAATATAATTGGTAGCAAACTGGGAGGTAGAAGATATGTTCATATCAAAAAAAAAGTTGCACCACGATTATCAAGTTGAAAAGGGTATTTAAACTTCTATATCCTATCATGAATAACCAATACATTAAGCATGTTGAGTTTCTAAAGCACCTTCATCTGGATTCTCTTGATTTCCAACTTCAGTTTCACCAGAAGCTCTTAGTTCAGGAGAAGTTTGCTTTTCAACGTCATCACCTCTCGTTGGTAAATGTGCTTCATTAATAACAGTACCATGTTTATAAGAATCAAAAATCAAAGCCAATGGAATCAACCAAAAGTTGATTAAATCTAAAACACCGTAAAAGACACCTTCAGAATCTGGTTGAATAACATTACCACCTTCACTTAAACCCCAACAAACTGGATATAAGATGAAACATAAACTAAAGAATGGAACTAATAATTTTGTAATCAAACTTGTTGTTGAAGCTGTTTTAAATTGATGGTAAAAGAAAATTGTTATCATAAACAATTGAGAAGCAACACCAAAAGTCCAATAACCCCATTTATAAGAAGAATGAACAACGGAACCAATCAATAGACCCAAGACTAATACTTCAGTGGAACATATTTGCAAGAATAAAGTTTGGAACAATTGAAGATAATCAGTTCTTGATAAAATGTTTTGAGCTAATGAATTCAATTCGAATGTATACAATAAACCTGGATAAGCTAAGAACCAACCAATATATCTTGCATAGAAAACTTGTCTTGTATCATCACCAATTTGAATATGGTTGAACTCCACAGCAACAGGAGCATAACCTAAATTCGAAGCTAAAGTGTAATAAGTAAATGCTAAAACAGCATTAGAAGATAAGGTACCAACATGGAACATTGCCTTGTTTCTTCTTTCTTGAGTGCTTGATTTATGGAAAACAATGAAGATCGAAGCATGTAATAATGCAAATAATCCAAAGACTGAAAAACATGTCCAATACCAATCTGAACCATGATCAGTAATACTGATACCAGCACTTGATTTGTTAATTAATGTAGCCTCGTTTCCAGCCATTATAGTAATTGAAAGTTGTTAAATTTGTAGTAGTTTTGTTTGTAATCTGAAGTTTGTGTAAAGTATTATGGTACTTTGTTATGGAAATGAAAGCAAACAGATGAACCTTGAGGCCATCAATGGCTCTTTATATATCTTTCAATTGATTAATACTTCCTGTATAATAACTCAATAATTCACAGGTGTAGTTGACGGAATCGTCGGTTTGTAATCTCACCCATACTGTGAAGTATAATTGTACTATAATTTAATTATCATACCATCATATTCAACAAACAAGCAAAAAATTCTAGAATTTTAGCTTGATGATCACCAATATCAAAAAAAAAAGGTGCGGTTCAACAGGGTCATCAAAACCTATATTGATCAAACCATAAAAAAGACCAGCAGCTTAAACATTACTACCATGAATAGCATGGATAAAATGGCATCTTAATCATCATCTATTTGAAAAGTCTGACGATATTATTTATATTCCCGTGTGGTCCCTTTGTATAATATGCTGTCTATCACACCGAAACAATAGACTTAACTGCTCACCATTAAATCAGTCACTTTCAGACGCGGGTGTGAACGGCTACTAAGGGCCCATGATCATAGTATGTGATTCATTGAGAATGACTCCATTGCAACAGTTGTCTATCGTCTGCGCCGCTTGAGCCTATTAAATTCGCAATTTGTTAATTAATGAAGTTTCTGGAATTTTTGTAACGTGATAAACATTTTTTTGGTGTCATTTTGGAGAGCGGGGCTTCGAACCGGATGCTTCCGTTTTGGGCGATTGCCTAATACGGACGGGAATAAATATTTGAGGTAATCTACGCAGAGTTTGAAGAAATGTGTTGGTGTTCTACTGAATTATGTTGATGCTGTTACCTGTTTACTTGATCCTCTGAGATATCTCTGCTGAGGTATGACTATCGAAACTAGCTCCTTCACTTGATCAAAATCACAGAATTGAGCATGGAGATCTTGGTTCAACATTTCAAAGGCACCGTGAATCGATTAAAAATTAAGTAAAACACACCACTGGAACAAGCCGATACTTAATATGAGTTCATTATTTGGTAACTACAAGCTCAAATCAAACTGTTGAATGTTGGGTATTTGTGATTTCCTGAAACCTTTATTACTTCTTTGCCTTTTTGAACTATTTACATGTTTATATCACCAAAACTGAACAATCACCAAAGTTCAAATGATGTACACCCTTCACAGTCTTTGATTCGTCTCATCCTTGAATATCTATGACTTCGATATTGGGAATGGTAATTCCTGACCACCTCTTTCCTCCATCTCTTTCATGAATTTTGCCTTTTTATGATCCACAATTCTCTTCTCTTTGAAATATTTCACCCAACTCTTTGCACAGTTATCCTCGTACTGTTTCTCCTGACCTGAACAGCTCTTCTTGATAGTAGCTTGATTCTTGTCATCTAAAGCATCCACAACGTTGTTCTTATCTAGACACTCGAAAAAGATATCTCTGCTGTCCCAACACTGTTCTCTTTTGTTTCTGTTTGGAGCAATAGCTTCTTTAGTTGATCCGCCGAATAATCCCATTATCTCTATTCAATATTTTCCTTTTAATTTAGTTAATGTCTTCTTTTATTCAGCAAACGATTTTTTTGTAGTTGATGATTTTTTTCGCTATGAAATTTGGCGGGAAATGGATCTTTCAAGATGCTGGAAATGCAATATTTTGTAAAGCAAACACACCCTTAACCATCCAATGACTATAAAACTAGATTATATTATTTATAGAACTATTAAAAGCTATTCAGGCTTTTTTATCTGGCTTTCACCACCAAAAATTCCATTTTATCTTCACTTTAAACCCTGGTCCCATAGTTAAGAAAATGGCCTAAGAGTGCGAATACCGAAAAATCAAGATTTTTTTTTCTTTGATGTTGATTTTGAATCGAAGGAACAAACATGAAGAAACTTGTTTTGAGAGGCAAATAAAGCCAAATAAGATACCATAGAAGATGTCAAATATTGGACTACAGATCCGTCAGGCTGCCCCTTCAATTGATCCAATTGTTGCAGATTATGCTGTGGGTTATATCAACCATGTCCAACACTCCACAACGGATAGTGTCCTATCTCAACAGTTGAACATTGAACAAGAAATATCATTCATTTCTGATCTTTTAAGAAATGCTGGTGGTGATGATACTAAAATATCCAAATTAGCTGACACTTTAACCTCAAAATTGGGTGAAGAATTGAAACAAAATCAATCAAAATTAGAATTAACTGGTGATACATCCAAGAGATTATTAGATATTAATCTATTGAAAAACCATGCAAGTAAAAGAAATATTAATACAAGTTTGTCATTATTAGGTGTCACTAGAGATATTGAACATACTGGGAGACATGTTGAATCAAAAGTTGATAAGAAAAAGTTGGAAAAAGCTGAAAGAAAAATTGCAGCTAAAGTTGCCAAAAGAAATAATCAATTTGTTCAATATGAAGCTTCAAAATTAATTAATGATTCTCAAGAAGAAAATTATGATGAATTCTTCTTGAAGATTAATCCAATTGAATTTGGTTCAGGTGCTGGTAAATCAAAAGATATCAAAATTGATACATTTGATCTTTATGTTGGTGATGGTCAAAGAATCTTGAGTGATGCCCAATTAACTTTATCTTATGGTCATAGATATGGTCTTGTGGGTCAGAATGGTATTGGTAAATCTACATTATTAAGAGCTCTATCCAGAAGAGAATTGAATGTTCCAAAACATATAACAATTTTACATGTGGAACAAGAAATTAGAGGTAGTGAAATCACAGCACTTCAATCCGTTTTAGATGCTGATGTTTGGAGAAAACAATTATTAACAGAGGAGAAGCAACATAATGATCGTATTGCAGAAATTGAAAACCTAAGATCTCAATTCGAGGAAGAGAGTTTAGAAGTTAAGAAATTGGATAATGAACGTGATGATTTAGAATCTCATTTACAAGAAATTGCTGAAAAATTATATGAAATGGAATCAGATAAAGCTGAATCAAGAGCCGCTTCAATCTTGTTTGGTTTAGGTTTCACAAAAGAATCTCAACAAAGACCAACAAATTCATTTTCTGGTGGTTGGAGAATGAGATTAAGTTTAGCAAGAGCATTGTTTTGTAAACCTGATTTATTATTATTGGATGAACCTTCCAATATGTTGGATGTTCCTTCCATCACTTATTTGGCAAACTATTTACAAACTTATGAATCCACTGTGCTTGTTGTTTCGCATGATCGTGCATTCCTAAATGAAGTTGCCACTGATATTATTCATCAACATTCTGAAAGATTGGATTATTACAGAGGTGCTGATTTTGATTCCTTCTACTCCACAAGAGAAGAAAGACGTAAGAATGATTTACGTGAATATGAAAATCAAATGGCTTATAGACAACATTTGCAAACTTTTATTGATAAATTTAGATATAATGCAGCTAAATCCTCTGAAGCTCAATCAAGAATTAAAAAATTGGAAAAATTACCAGTATTAGAACCTCCTGAACAAGATAAAGCTATTACTTTCAAATTCCCAGATCCAGAAGGTTTATCACCACCTATTGTTCAATTGAAAGATGTTTCATTTGGTTATAGTTCAAATGATTTATTATTAAACCATGTTGATTTAGATATTCAAATGGATTCTCGTGTTGCTATAGTTGGTGCTAATGGTTGTGGTAAAACTACATTACTGAAAATTCTTATGGAAACTTTATCTCCATTAGATGGGTTTGTTTCCAAGAATCCAAGATTAAGAATTGGTTATTTTGCACAACATCATGTTGATTCGATGGATTTAACCACTTCAGCCGTGGACTGGATGTCTAAAACTTATCCAGGTAAAACTGATGAAGAATATAGACGTCATTTAGGTTCATTTGGTATCACTGGTACTTTAGGTTTACAAAAAATGCAATTATTATCAGGTGGTCAAAAATCAAGAGTTGCTTTTGCTGCATTATGTTTAAATAATCCTCATATCTTGATTATGGATGAACCTTCAAATCATTTAGATACTGCTGGTTTAGATGCTCTAAGTGATGCTTTAAAGAACTTCAAAGGTGGTGTCTTGATGGTTTCACATGATGTTAGTGTTATAAATACTGTTTGTAATGAAATTTGGGTTAGTGAAGATGGTACTGTGAAGAAATTCCAAGGTACTATTTATGACTATAAGAAGTACATCTTGGCTGCTGCTGATGCTTCAGGTGTTGTTAAAAAACATTGAAATGAATCATTTATTGACATGTCATTGCGCAAGAAACTTTGTAGGTCTACATGAATCGTTTAAGAATATGGCCATAAACTTATATTTGAGAATCAATAAGCGAAAGAAATAACAAGATTGTTGAAATAACTAAAATTTTCAATCTCTCTCTTCTTGTTCGCCCTCAGAAGGTTGTGGAGATGGGAGTGGAACTGGTGGAATTGATGTTGTTCCTTCAGAAGGTTGTGGAGATGGAAGTGGAACTGGTGGAATTGATGTTGTTCCTTCGGAAGGTTGTGGAGATGGGAGTGAAACTGGAGGAACTGATATTGTTGTTCCAATACCACTGGTAATTGAAGTTGGTAAGATTGATAAACTTGGACGTGAAATTGATAATGAACAGACACAACCGTCATTTGAAGTGACAGAAGTTGATAGAGTAGACACAGTTGGAACTGAGGCAGTTGGAAGTGTGGCAGTCACAGTTGGATTTGTTAATGTCGTATAGCTGGTTGAACATGGTTCAACATCTTCAATATTATTTGGAATAGCTGCACCATTTGCCAATAAGGCTAGTAAAATTGAATTGAAAACAGTTTGAGGTAACATCTTTATAAAGTTTTTGTTATAACAACATCATATTTTGGGTCCAGAATTTCAAGGAAGAACTGCCCATTTATATACCCATTAGATTCTCAAGGTTATTGTGTTTTGGGTTAACATATATATTTAAACTTTTGGTACCTGAATGATGCCAATACCTGAAGTGACCACCATAACCTTCCATTGCTTCTCTTGAGACCTAAAAATAACTGAATTACACTAACAATACACAATGGAAACAAAAATAGAAAACCATAGATACGTCTTCAATCTCCAGTTCGTATTCAATCAAATTGAAAAAGGAAAGAAAGGGAAATCTTGGTACGCTTCATTTGCGGTCTTCATTGAGACATGCTCAAAAACTATGGAAATAGACATAACTAATTCTATCTCTTTGAAGCTTTACCCTTCAACAATGTACTTTTTATAAGTCCTGATATACATTTTCACCAGTTATCTATCCAAAAGCTGATCACAGCTGAAGAGATTCCCTTTCAAAAGAGCAATAGATCTGGTACCTGCCAAGTGTATATGGGTCACCAAGACCCAAGCCAACATCAAACAATCAAATCAGGTACCCGAAACTTCTATTTTAAAACGGTCATCCGTATTCAACGTTTACTGTAACGCTTATTAATCGTATACTTCATGATGGCCTTAAAGTTTTTGTATAATATTGCACTTTGATAATTTGTTGCCCTGTTAAGGTTCTCTTCGTAAAGTATCGTTTAATGGTTATAACTTATAACAACTTACTAGTAACGAAAATTTCAACTTACAGGTCCATTGTGAAAAATGAAAGCATATATTTCATGGATTCGATGAAAGCGTAGTTTGAAACACCCATACATCGTACAGAAATTATAGCATTCAAAAGAAAGCTTTCAATCTTTTCAGATTGTTCATGAAATTTCCACAGACTAGCTTTGTAGACGCGTCTTGAGAACACTTCGTGTACTAAACCCAATTTCCTTCCAGTACTATCAAAGACCACGATGTAAAAGTACAGATAAACCAAAATATGGAGAAGGTACATCAATAGTAGTAACCATGAAAACGGACAGTACTAAAAATATACCTTCCAGATGCATGCCACAAAAAAAACTCTACATGCCATGTATTCTGAAATATTCAGCAGATTTATTGCCACCCTGATAGGAGAACCATAGAAATACTGCAGAATATACTTGACAACATTGTTATCTTCTCAGACGAGAATTAGAAAGAGTATTGAAATTTTTTTAATGTTTTTTTCAGACTGTGCCAAATCTCGTCACGTGCCCCCACGCGAATGTATATAGAGAAGGTGTGTTATACAAGAATGGATACTACACGGATTGATCTATTGGTGAAAAAACGTTTGAGCTAAGTAGCTGTATTGCATTTAACAATGACTGAGTGAAATCATAAGAATTGGCAGATAATCAAGCTTATATATTCGAGTGGTGGTTATCACAGCACTAGTTCCTAGGCAACAGTTGAACGTAATTAACTATTTTGTTGAATATGTGGTATCATGACAGTACTATATGCTCGACCAATATATAGCGAGATAAGAAGTGTGAAGCTAATGAGAGAGTATGGTACAGCTTTTGGCAAAACAGCAGCTTTCTTGACTACGATTAGTCTTAAAATTGTTTTTTAGAACCAAGATTGCATATATTCAAAGATATTTGCACAAAAACAAATGAACCCAACCAGTCATGAATAAAAACTAGAGCTAATTTTGAAAAACGAAAATCATAAAATCATAAAGAATATTGAAAGAATCACATTAAATGTGTGATCTCATCATTTACCATCACCATCTTTGTCACCATCTTTGTCATCATCATGATCATCATCATGATCATCTGCAGTTGGAGTAGCTGAAACACTAGCACTTGATGATGATGAAACAAATTGTATGAATTCTGATGGTGATGCACTAGAGGATTGATCGTCATCCTCGTCATCATCTTTATCTTTATCATCATCTTTGTCATCATCATCATCATCGTCATCATCTCTCTTTTGGTATTGTTGTTCTTGCTTTATCTTTTTATCTTGGGGAGAGACCCTAGGAACAGTAGCATCTGATGGTGGTGGAGATGCGATTGGAACTGAAACTGATGAAAAACTTGAAGGATTTGAAGCAGCACTTTGGGCAACAACACTTGAAGGGCTTG
Organism: Hansenula anomala; assembly: GCF_001661255.1. Classification (NCBI taxonomy): domain Eukaryota; kingdom Fungi; phylum Ascomycota; class Saccharomycetes; order Phaffomycetales; family Wickerhamomycetaceae; genus Hansenula; species Hansenula anomala. The sequence goes on from NW_017567111.1 coordinate 2,108,796, forward strand.
AAGAGAAACTTGGAGAAGCAATTGAAGCAGAACCTGGATCTAATGAGACACTTGGAACTGATAATGGTGGAACTGAATAGGCACTTGAATTGAATTTTTGACCATCTTGAATTGGAATTGCAGCAGCATTTGCAACCAAAGCGAATAAGACTGATTGTAAAATTGTTTGAGCTAAGACCATATTTTTGTAGATAATTAGATTTGATTAATTATATTGAAGAATAATAATTTGAACACGTCTCAAAGTAGTCAATTCAGTCCATTTAAATAGTTTTCTGAAAAAGCATTCCTCCACATCAATTCTTTTTGTTCCAGTTCCCATAAATAGATCATTTGGTCAAACTAAATTAAATTAAAGGGTGCAAGCCCTCTCACCTTCTCCTATAGGGAACATGTAAACAGTTAATTATCGTCTCTCTATCAAAAATTAATCATTTCAGTGAAAAATTTCTGATCTCAAATCTCTATTGCTGTTGATCTTCATGTCAAAATTTCAACGCCATATCATCATTCAAGCGAGCAACATCTGGACCACTAAAGAATCAAGTAGAATCACCGAAGAACATCAATTATTACAGAAATGTTGTCTTTTTGACTTGATATTCTGTGTTAATTACTTAGAATTGGAATAAATTTGAATTTTCCAGGCGCTTTTGTTGCGCTTTTTCGAGGCTCTGCCAATCTCACGGTTCATCAAAGACTTTGCCTACATGAACTAATTTAAGCTCAAAATTAGCTTAGATTTTTGATCAAAGCCTCGAGATTTTGAGTCTGTTTCTATTATTAAAATATTTGCAAGGACTATTGAATCTGGATGCGAAAATGTGGTGGTTAATTAATTTGAAAGGTGTAGGTTGTGAAACGTTTTTGTGCTGTACCTGAAAATCACAAATCAGATTCATAGCCTACCAAATTCCAATTACATCAGTTTCAACCTTCATCAAAATTACTGCAACAACCACTGGTGAAGTTTTCCACTCCTTTGAAGCAACTGGCTCGCTCGTTAAATTTGGAATTGAAACATATATATCAGTTGTCAATTAGTTTGGTTTTCTTTCCGGAACAGTTACGGTTCTAGAATTCAGAGTCGCGTAGTTCCACGATTACTCAGATTCCAGATTAATCCTTTCTTTCAGCGCTAATTAGATCAAAGTTTGACCGTTTTTCCTTCTTTGCATCAATTATGAACCTTACTCAATGAAATAAACGTTATTGTAGCTTCATCGTCAAGTTTCAACTACACTAGTTATTAGCTCAACGAAGACAATTCAAAAATAGTTAAAAAAACCCTATAGAAAAAGAGAGTATTCATAAATCGTGAATACCAGAACTGAAATACATAAACGAAGATATAACCGGGACTAACAACTTTTTTTTGTATTTTCCTTTTCTCTGTATTGTATCAATTGTATCATTTTATCAAAAAACAACCTAAGCAAACCATGCCCCATTTAATAATATTGATCTAATAGTTAGATGGGAGTGGAGCTGAAGATGGAGCACCATATGAAATTGGACCAGTAGAATTAGTACCGTTAGTTGTACCGTTCAAAGCTGGTGGCTCTGATAATGATTCAAGTTCTTCACCTCTTTTGTAGATACCGGTACCTTCAGTATCATTAAACCCTCTTTTAACTGGGAATGAAGATGGAATAGATGATGGGATAATTGATGGGATTGAAACACTTGGGAAATCAGAAACAGCAAGTTGAGATGGTTTTGGTAGATCTGATAATGAAGCACCTAAATCTCTCTTGACACCATTTGTTTCATTGAATAATCTTTTTTCAACTGATGTTTCATTGAAGCTTCTCTTTGACAATGTTTCATTGAAGCCTCTCTTTGACAAGGTTTCGTTAAAGTTTCTCTTTGGGAAAGTTAATGGAGTTCCTGGAGTACCTGGAGTTGGTAATGATGAAGAGTTCAATGATGGTGGAATAGCAGCACTTTGAACAGTTAAAGCAAATAAAGCAGTTTGTAAAACAACGTTGATTGAGACCATAATGAATTAATGTGTAGTTTTATAAGTGATTTCCCAGTGTTTGGTTGATGATTAAAAAATGAACATGGATGTGATTAAAAGACATGATTTTGAGGCCCTTTTATATTTGAATCTGAAAGCCCCTGTCTCATATGTAAGCCTTATTGGTTGTGATTTGGATCATGGATAAACAATTTTGATGTATAACAAGTGTGGATTTACACAATCAATCAATTTATCAAGCATAAACTATGTGTCAGAGGTTTTTCCGTTAGGCAGAAAAAGAAACAATGTTCCTGTCTAACACAGTTCTCGACCAATTGCTATTTGCTGCCATGAATCATTGCGACTATCACAATAAAATTAAGGTGATTGTAAATTGGGGGCGTTGCATATGTAATTAAGATGTCAAAGTTTATCAGTTGCTTTCACGTTGATAAACTGACAAATTGAAAACACTTCTGAACAGATTGCTCCAAGTCAATCAAATATATTCGACAATCAGCCATTATATGCCCCTCTGTTTTAATCCTGGCAAGTTTCAAACCATGCAGGATATCTTTCAACTCTGTTTGATCAGGAAAGAATTGTAAGCATTTATCTCGAGCTTCTTGCTCATGGATCAAAAGTGTTCGACGTTCGTTATTGATCTGCCAAATTGTGTGTGCCAAACCGCTTTTTGACGCGAAGAAGCGCAACCGGCATCTGAGATTTCTTCAAGACATACAAATTAACTTTTAGAAAGTCTAGTTTTCAGCCTTTTGGTACCTACTTTAATCTAGGTTTTCAATAGGAACTCTAAGTATTAGTAGTATTCGTTTGTGTTAACTTTGGTTTGGACTACTCTTGCACTAGGGATGAAGCTGTAGTAAAAAGGTACGTATGAAGGTTTCTTCAATCCCCGTGAAATTTGATCAGTCTTCAAAGGAACAATTATATGTAAGGTGCCTAGTGGTTTGTGAGTATTTCTCGCTAATGTACATGTGCCTCATAAACCATTATTCATAGCCTATGCCCCAAAAATGGAGGTGTAATTAGTTGGGTGCTATAGCCTACAAGTGAAAGGTCCAAATGTGTTGAAAATTTTGACTGGGATTTCGGTGATCTAAAAATTTTAATTACTTTTCCTAATCGGGAAGGTCTGTGTAATTCCTTTAAAAGCTTCAAATTTCAACTTATAAGGATCCCAACATGACTACAATAATATTCTTGAAGGTTATATGAATTAATCAACTCAATCCAACTGTTTAGCTACGCTCTTATTCTCTTCATCGAGTCTATGAGTCTATGAGTTTGTGAAACCTCATTTCTCTCAACTTTTGCCTACAAAAGATCAACTTTGTGTCTTAGAAGTTGAAGCACAGATCAACCTGGATGGAGAGTGTGAAACATGCTCTGAAAAGAATTTCAGACAATTTATCAACAGTTTCACTGAATTCAGGTATCATTTGATACCTTTGTTGCACAATTGTTTGATAAACTGATGCAATAAGCATGAACTAAACTAGAGGCATAAGTTGATGTGGAAAACCAAGTCAAAAAAACATCAAACCTCCGCTGCTCAAACATAAAGGTTGAATGACTGATACACCCAATCTACACTTTCACCTCTTTATATCTTCAAAGCTCCCTTATTCGCTCACAGCAGTTCACCCAAAGGGTGGCACATGTAGTATACATGAAGCTGCCATCTACACTTGTACTTGTTTCTAGACCTGCATAACTTCTAAAGCATATCAATTACTCAATTGAAGCCATACTTTCCTATTTAACCACTTTATTGGCCTAAAATTGAGGTTCTATCAACATATCTCTGAATGAGCAAGAAGCACAATCACCTATACCCCAAGTGTTTAATGAGCTCAACGAACTCTCAACCCAATTTTCAAAATATTGTAAGTCACTGTAGTCTGTACTACCTTCCAAGTTACACAAGATGTCACCAGCTAATCTTTGCATCAAATATTTACTCTCCAACATTTGTCTTTTCTGTTCATCCAATTCTAAAGGATATTCGAAATTTTCAGCTTCATCCTTTTTCAAGGCAACATTCAATATTTGCCATGCTTTAAGACAAGCTTTATAAAACATGAAAGTCATTGCTGGGTTCTGTTCCTGAACTCCTTTCTTGTATGAACTCAGGAAAAACCCTAAATGACTTGAAGCCAAAGCATGAGTTTGATAAGGAATTTGACTGAAATCATTATTCAATAAAGCAATACCTGGTGGATTCTTACTTTGTGGTTTAGCCAAGGTTGCACAAGTTACAACAGTAGCATCTAATGAGACTTCAATTATACCTGATGTAATAACAGTGTCTGGTAAATGTAAATGGATATAAGCAAGATTCCAGAAGTATTCAAATAAATCCCACATGGTTTTCTGTCTGAATGGATCCGAATGTGTATTTTTGGGTATTAACGTTCTTAGTCCATTTAACCCATTACCTAATTGTGAACGTCTTGAAAAGGGATCTTGAGCATGTGAGGGAACTGTTTCCAAAATCCCTGCATACTGAGTCATATGTCTAATCATTATATGCATTGCTGAAAGAATAGTCATTGCGCCAAAAGAGCTTGTAGGTTTTGACATTTTACCATATATCAACGCATCTTGCAAGCCTTCCAAAAAATATAATCCCTGAGTTTCAACATGAGACTCTTTATAGGCTTCCCAGTCTTCAGCTGTTGGCATTTCCCATAATTCATCTGAACAAGGAAGGATGTGTTTGATTTCATAATGTGATGTGACTGGTGGATAGTTAAACAGTGTTGCTAACTGACTATCAATGAAGTAAATTGCATATGATATTCTCCTTCTTGATTCAGAAAATATAAATTTATCCCATTCTTTACCCAATTGGCTTACAGCTGGTGTGTTTTGGAAAATCCCTGTTTCTCTTGCGATTTCAATTAAATAATGTAATTCAATTTCAGCTTTTTTAAACCACTCTTCATTTCCTGAATATATCCCACAATGAATGTATAATAAAGATGCTTGTAAATCTGTCAAAGCAGGATCCTCAACTGAAGGTGTCTGTAGTTTTTTAAGAACATAGGCTTCTAAGCTTAATCTCAATTGTTTGCTTTCATCATCCTTTAGGTATCGTAGACCAATACAACACATGATATTGACCAGCGCGTTTTGAGCAAATTCGTGAATAATAGTAGCATCATCGTCATCATCATCATCGTCATAATCTCCTGGTGAACGAAATGTCATTTTGTGTAATATTGGAAAAGTTGGATGAAAGTTTTCCCAATATAATTGTAGAAGTGTCTCCAGTTTATCCCTTGATACTTTTTCCAATGGTGAATCGATCTTAACAGAAGCTGCTGATTTCAAAATACTCCCATTTTGGTGGAATCGTTTCAAATGAAGTTTCAAAGCGTCATTTCGTGAAAATAATTTCAAGCAATGCTGACAAGAAAGTCTTTGCTGTGAATCTATTCGAATTCTGTTAGCCCTGTGATGAAATGAAGAGGTGATTGTAACTTACGTTGTCGTTCATGTCTCCGTAGATTTTCAATTCTTGTGAACCTTCTTTGGCAAGTTGGGCATTCAAAAGGGCGACTCTTGGTTATACTTCCAGTATCAAGGTGCACCATTGCCAGACGTGGACGTTGGTGAATTCGCCAAATAAAACTTTTGTTGTGAAGTGGAATGTTTGCGAAACGTTTTCCTATTGTTTATCTCGATCCTGATCAAGATAAGGACTGTTGACCCGATACCATTTGGCAGTAACTAAATTTTGACTAATTTAGTTTACAACATAAACCAAAAAATAAAAAGAAAATGGCTGGAAATTATGGAACTGGGTTTTTATTGAGTAGGAGCTTTTAATGTACTCGGCCTGGAGACTGTAGACTACAAATTCAAATTTTAGATTTTGAAGAATTTTAGAGGATTTGAGATTAAATTAAGAAGGGGACGTTATCATCAAAAATTAATCAATATTTTAAATAAATTTGTAATGACATTTTTCAATATAATAATTAATAAATATACATGTTGGAATGTCACAAAAGTGTTATAGCTATATAAAACCATAAAAGCGATGCTTGCCTTGATAATCTACTGATCATTGGGTTGTGTGCTAAGTTTGGTCACGTGACTACAGTTATATGTAGCCAGACAGCCAATATTTAAACTCATTATATGGCTGACTAAAGCTATTTTTAATCAAACGCTTTGAATAATATTTAGAGAATTAGCTCACAGAAACTTACATCTAACTAGTTTTCAAATTGTAATATACATTGATCAATCTAAAAATCAATCTAAATATTTATACAAGGATCAAAAAAAAAGTTTGAACATCAATATGATATGTTGTTGATAATGACAATGAAATGCAGACAAACAAAATTGGAATGAATATATATAAAAAAAAAGACAAACAAGTCATGATAAAACGTAGAAATGAATTCAAATCACAAAACCTTCCGTTTCCCAGTAAATAATAATAATGACAAAAAAAATAATATGATGAAATAAATAAGAATATAATGAAACACCGATAGACATACAAACCTTTTCACTCTTTTTCTGGAGCAAAAGTCAAATAAAAATAAAAATTCATATCAAAAGAGAATGCAAAAAGGCTTAGAAAGGCATCTTTAGGAATTTTTTCCAGAATGGAACTTGTTCTTGTTGTTCTTCCTCTTCTCTTTCTTCTTGTTGCATAACATCAATATCAGCAATAGTTCTATCTTTTACCAAATCAATTTCTTCAGCTTTGATAAACAAGATCCAATTTTTAGTCCAAATCTTATGAGCAAAATAGAAAATAATAAAGATAACCATGCCCAAGTAATTTTGGAAAAAATTGATAGCACTTGCACCTTTACCTTTTATTGGGAATAGAGAAACCCAAAATTGAGCAGCCAAAGCTAAAATATTGAAAATAATTGCGAAATAAGAACCCCAAGAACCTGTTGAACAAACAAATCCCAATTCCTTCAAGCTAAAACCTTGAGCCTTCATACCTGATCTAAATCTAACATGACTCATTGAAATGGTGGTCCATGTAAACAAGATTGATAAACCAGATAATGATAATAACCAAGTGAAAACGGACTCTTGGTTTTCATAAGCAGCAATAAAACACAAACAACCAACAGTTGTTGAGACTAGCATTGCTCTTAAAGGTCTATCTCTTCTATCAACATAGTTAAACCATTGTGGAGCCATGCCTTGTTCTGATAATGAATAAAGAGTACGAGCAGATGAGAATAAAGCAGAATTACCAACTGATAGCACGGCAAGTAAAATAACTGCATTAATAATATGTGGGACAATTTTGATACCATAAGATTCAACTGCAATAACATATGGAGAAACTGGAGCAGCTGAACTATGACCAGCACCCATCAATTTGTCTGAATTATATGGAACTAATAAACCAACAACAATAATTGAAACCAAATAAAAGACAAAGATTCTTAAAAAGATAACCTTCATGGCTGTTGGAATTGATTTTCTTGGATTTTTTTGAGAAGCACTTGATAAAATAGCAAATTCAGTACCACCAAGAGAGAAAATACTATTAATTAAAGTAGCACAAAACCCTTTGAAACCATTTGCAAATGACATTAATTCCCAATTTCTACCACCAACATAACCACCATTACCAGCTCTACCGGTATCAATGATTAAACCCAAGATGATGAATCCGAAAAGCATCAACACTTTAGCCAAATTAAACCAAAATTCAGCTTCAGCGTAACCTTCAGCACCAACGAAATTAATGACAATAATCAAGACAAAAAACACGGCAACAAATATATCAGAATTTATAGAATCATTCCAAAATTTGATAGTCATTGAAGCTGTCACCAATTCTAAAGGTAACACAATCAACCAATTAATTGCATAGTTCCATGAAGTTGCAAAACCTAACGAAGGGTCAACTAATTTAGCGCAATAAGCATTATAACCACCTGTAACAGTTTGATAAGCAACAGCTAATTCACCACCTGCAAGCATAGTGAAAAATAACATAATACCCACGACAATATAAGAAATTGCTAAAGAACCTGGACCACCAAAGGCTAAAGATTTTGAATTCCCCACAAGCAAACCAGTACCCATACCTCCTCCGATTGCAATAAGAGCAACATGACGAGTCTTGATTGATTTTTTACTTGTGTCTTTGATTGATCTTGATTGTGATTCAGTATCATTTACAATTTCATCAATACCTAATTCATCTTTTCTTTTAAAAGAGTCTTTAAAAGTTTTCCATTTTGATTGGTTTGGATCTTGCTGTCTTTGATAAGTTTCAAAATTGCCCAAATCACTTGAATCACCTTTTTGATCAATATCCTCCATTGGGATTGACCATGGACTTTGTTGTTTCTTTATATCAGAGTTTGAACTGCTTGACATCTTTATGAAAATCTAGGAAAACTTGACAAAAAAAAAACACTCGAGTTGGAACTTGGAATATTTAATTTGAACTGATGAAGAAATGTGAAAATATATGTACGTGACTGTAGTTTATGAGTGGATTGTGGAAAGGGTTTTTTGCCAAACGGTGTTTTAGTAGAAAACTTTAAAATAAAATAAAATCAAGATGGAAAGCTCAGTATATATGGGATCAGACTTCTCCTTTTCCCACCAAGGAACAAGATTTACCGCAATACCGTACAAACCATTATCAGCAGCAGTACATGTATCAAAATTCTCCAAAGTGGTGAAAGAAAACGTCTTTTCGATCATTACATCAGACCGCAAAAGGCGACTTCTATGAAAATTTTGGCAAAAAAATAAAGTTCAGAGCTGCGCAACGGCTCGGAAATAACATTTCCTGGTTCGCACCACAAGAAGCCAGAAGCGAATTGGTTTTGTATGGGAAAATTGTGTAGAAATGTGTGTTTTTTGGGCACAAGATGTAGATGTGATTGTCCTGTTAGGAGTCCTACGGCTGTTGTGTGGGTGAAGCTGGGGTTAGTCGTTGTTGTTACTCCAAAATCTGACTTGAATCAAGTTTACCTAGGCTTTAAACTTTCTATTATTCAACTAGAGAAAATTCTTCCTCAAAAAGAAACCTGGACAGGATCCTACTAAATCCGGCGATGAGCTTGGAGGGGCTTTAAAAATATTTACATATGATTTGAATTTAATGGAATTATTCCAACCTGAGCACTGTGTTGTTGTGCTCAAACTTCAATCGCTTCTTATCTTTCAATTCTTTATCAGTACGTTTCTTTGAAATGATCCCTCATAGATTCCAACTTTTGCCCTTTGAACTTCTCATTGCCTACTTTTTTCACAACTGATGCCTTTTGAAATTCGTTTTTCTCGGGTTGAAATTTGCCAGTTGATGCCTTGAGCGCGAAGAAAAGGGCCGTGTAAGGTGTAAAGAGAAGCGACGAAACCCTTGAACAAGATGAAGGCCTATGATTTGCTGGGTAAGTACTAAGAAATCAGAATAGCCTACAAGATGAATTGTTGTCTCCAGATTTTGGACCTTGTACTTTATCAGGATTCAGGTTTTGTGGAAGAAGCTTCGAAGCGATAAAAGAAGGATGAAATTCTGCAAAAGAAGCAAATCGAGAATTCAGGCATTTGTTCAGCTTGAAAAACCATGAACAACTTGGAGATGGTGGTTTGGTCTTTCATTACGAATCAAGAGTACTAAACAAACAAATTGGTACTATGTTGAATGGTTAAATTCAACTAGATATCGGCTTTATTAATTGACAGCCGGAGTTAGCTCATCATGGTCTTCTCTGAAGCTGAAGGGAATTTGATTATATGTCAAAATTACAAAGTTGGTGCTGAAATTGATAAGAATATCAATCTCACGTTTCAGTTGATATTATACGAGTGGTACCTACCTGCTGTGTACTTTATCTACAAGCCTGGATCATCATTATAAAGAATCTCATGCATTGTTTCTTAACTTGATCAGCTCATCTCTTAAATTACCCAAGAGTAGAAATGTTGGATGAGAGATCAAGTTTGATTGTACTATTTGAACTTTCTATACATCAAACTTTTCTCATATACCTAATCTTGAATGTTGATGGAAGAATCTCGCCAAAAAATCAATATCATCATTATCTGACTTGTGAATCATTGCGTTTTTAAAATCAATTCAGTGACAAGCATCAAAATCACGGACTTCTAGTTTTAGCCACAGCTGGTTTAAAAAGTATAAGTTCTTTGCAATATACAATATTGCTGGCTAGATTATTCACTGAAGCATCCACCATCAACGTAATATTTTAAGAAACAACTATCCTTTAAGGCACCAAACTTCAAGCTTTTTGGATCACCTGAATCACTCAGATACATTGGAAGTCAATTCATAACCACATAACATTGTGGGATCAAAGAATCATCATCAAAAAATGGCATGGATTAACAAATGAAGGACCAGTTTCATCAGAAAATTGGTTATGAAACATATTTTATATCTTTACAGCATCTGTAATGCCAAAGAGATGAGTATAAACTTTGTTCATGCATTGAGTATCTCTAATACCACCAATACCATTAATCAATACATTCAATAGCTATCTTAGATGCAAGTGGACCCCCAAATGATTCTTACCAGTGACTAATGTTATATTCTGAAACAAGTTAATAATTGAGGTCTAAAACTTCAAGATATTCTGTCAAGATGCTTGATATCATCTAATTAACGTAATTAACGACAAAATCAGTTTCAAACTAATTAACTTTTTGAATATGCTTATGGAAATAAACATTAATTCAGCTCTTTTGATATCAATACTTCTGGACTTGCCGATATGAACTTTTTCTAGTTCTGGATAACTCAATTACCAGATTGCAACTCATTCATATTTAGTACTTTGATTGTTGTAGCATCCATCCCTTGATGATGGAGTGAGCCTGAATCTCACCTATGAAGCCTTGATGGGATGAAGAAACGCATTAATAAGCGATTAAATCATAGACAGTTGAATGGATAAACCATCTACATCAAATATTATCTTTCAAAATTGACAACCCCATGTATTAATCACGAAGAGCTACTAGTTCTTTTCAAAACCAAGTAAGACTAATCATGACACAGAAGTGTTGAGTGTTCAAGTATCGACTGAGGTATGAACCTAGATGGAAACATAGCTTGTGGCTTGAAGTCCGTTCAATTGAATCACCGTTCAATTGAATCATACCTTAGTTGAGAAACATAGATAACCATTAAATTCGAACAGTGGATCCGCTGAACTATATGCTAGCTAAATCACTTGCACTAAATCGCACAGACACACATCAGTTGTGTTATTATTTCCTTTTCCACATTCAAAAATAAAATAACAGTCAAACAAGATGACTTCAATATAAGTTGTAAAGTTAATCAATTGCAGACGTTTCAAGTTTCAAGACATTCTTGAGTTGAATACATTTAAAGTCACAAGTTGGTGTTGGGATGCACCGGCCAGCCAACGAGAAAGCGCGAAAAAAAGCCTTTTCTTAGAAAACAGCGTGGGAAAGAAACAAAAGAATATCAGATTGCCCCATAATTTCGTCTAGCATTTTCACTCTTTAGCGAGCAGATCCATAGAGAAATATTAGCTTATAAAAAAGATCGAAGTAATTGGTATTCAATTCGATGGTATTTGCATAACGGTCCGACTTGCTGAACCTTCAATAATGGCAGATATTTTATTTGGATCATTTGGATCATTAGGACAATATACACCTAGTTCTAAATTAGATAAGAAGATAAAGCAATTGATCATCTTAGCCTTGATGCAAACATTTTTATTGCAATTTGGTAACTGCTCACAAAGACATTAGAACCTGATCGATTGACAAATGAATTATGACTAGAAACCTTTCATCAAGATATGAAGAGATACCAATGAGGCTCACTTCAACGAGTAGCAGATTAACACACTCAACATATCAACCTTCAAAACCCACATCTTGCCTCAAAAAGTGTAAGATCTCTTTACTTTCCAAATTCCATTGATCATATGTTGTTCCTGTTTTGATCCCTTTGACATTGTCTGCCAGCACCACGCGTGTCACCAGAGTTTGAACGCGTCTCTCGAGTTTCCAATTGGCACGCGATTTGAATTTTGAAGATATTTCACCGTGTAGGATTCAAGGTGATTTGATGTGAATGGGATCTGGTGAATCTGGTTTCTGGCTTCATTGAGAGGATCAGCAATTGTATTGTATATTGTTTTAGACTGTGTTTGACACCAGTGATTTCAATTGGGTCTCAACTCGAAATGCTCCACTTATGACCGTCTTGTAGTACCATCGAACGAGTACAAAACAATTATTTGATGTGATCTAAAGAAAGGCTTAAACTCGACTCTTGTGATTAGGTTTACATAATGGAGCCCTTTCTTCACCATTATTTCCAAATCGAGATCGTGCAGAGAAAGTTTCCAAAAGAAAGGGTCGCCGTATAAAGTTCAAAGGGACCTCCTTGCAAAAACTGCAGTCCGCGTCCCAGCCTAGCGTCTGCCTAGCTCTACAAGGGGCTCCTTCCAGAGCCTCCCGCCTAATCCCCTTCTCCCGCCTAAACTCCAGAAGGAGCCCTGCCCGGAATCGCGTTTTGGAACCAGAAAAGCAAAAAACAGACGCGTCGACACGTCTGAAAATTTAGTACATTTTTACTTTAAACAGCAGCAAATTTCTGCTCGAAGCCATCGAAGAACGCATCGATTGAAAAATCAACACACACATCTCACAGGGACTCAGACAGGTGAGATTTCCTGATGGAGATTCCTCAAGCAAGTACTTTAAAGGGTAAAACACCATCAAAAGACGCGAAAAAGCGTATACTTCACCATTACGAGGCTAGAAAAAAATTTAGGGCGACTTCCACCACCTTTCACCATTTCACATTGTATATATACTTTCCACTCCCCAAAAGATCACTTTCCCAGATCCAACACACTGATCATCACAAAGTCATAGAGTCCATACAACACAAGAGAGAGAGAGAAAGTAATTCATTCGTTCGTTCTACTGAATCATTATAATCATCATCATCACCATCATCAATATTTAATGTCATATACCCTTTCCATATAATTTATTATTCACTTATTTAATATTGCATTCAAAATCATATCATAATAACTTCATAATGTGGACTCCAAAAGTACAAAAATTAGGTCCTCCAAAACATATCAAACCTCCTGCATATCATCCAACTTTAGAAATGTTGGAAACTCAAGCTAACAAGATTTGTATTCAAGATTATGATCAAGAAATTACAAATTTCCTTTCATTAGTGGAGAATAATTCAATAATCAATTGTTCAATGATTGATCTACAACCTGAAATCCAATGGTATATGAGACCTTACCTTTTAGATTTCATTATTGAGATTCATCAATCTTTTAGATTACATCCTCAAACTTTATTTCTAGCAATTAATATCATTGATAAATATTGTTCCAAAAGAGTTGTTTTCAAAAGACATTATCAATTAGTTGGTTGTACTGCTTTATGGTTAGCTGCTAAATATGAAGATAAAAAATCAAGAGTTCCAACTTTAAAAGAATTAACTATAATGTGTCGAAATGTTTATGACCAGGAAATGTTTGTTCAAATGGAAAGACATATTTTATCAACTTTAGATTGGTGTTTACTTCATACTTCTTTAGAAGATTGTTTACAAATAAGTTTGAAAAATTCAAAAAAATTTATAACTTCAACTCCAAAGAAATATTTGAACAATAAATTCATTTCATCAAATGATCAATTATCTAAAATAACAACATTAACAAGATTTTTATGTGAAATATCATTATATGAAAGAAATTATTTACAATTCCCACCTTCTTTAATTGCAATAACTTGTCATTTATTAGCAAGTAATATAATGGATTCAAATTCTGCATTAGAAGCTTTGAAAAAATCTATAAATGAATATTTATCAAATGAATTAAGTGATGATGAAACTTTTGATGAAAATTTAGAAAATTCTTATCCAAATATTATAAAACCATTTTTATCAGGTTTTACAGATGATACTATAGTTCAAATTCGTCAAATTTCATTATTATTGATAAATTCTTTTACAAATTTATCACAAGCTTTATTAAATAAATATAAAAATGATGAATCATTTGATTGTGTTGAATTAACTTCAAACTTCTTGGGGAAATTTTCATCTTTAACAAATCAATTACCATCATCATCATCAATAAATAATATTGAAGAATTTGAAATATCACAACATTCAATTCAAATAATTGACATCATATTGGGATTCCAAACTTCATCACTAACATCAGCAACACCAATCTCCACACAATTTGCTCATTTACCAATCCCACCACCATTCTCAACTTTCAATTCACCTTTAACACCACCTTCAGCATCATCAACAATGTCTTCAGTTTTTTCCAATGATTTATATAATCAAAATTTCTCCACAACTTCTCTAACAATGACTCCAACAACTTCTCCAATTGATTCTTCAAATTTATATCATCATTCAAGTAATAATAACAGTTTTATAAAACACACAACCACACAGACTAATAAAAGACAAAGAAACTATAATGAAGATGTTGTGGAATGTTCAGGTTCAAGTCCTTTAGCTCAAAGATCTCAAAATAAAATGAATATGATGGTTTAAGAGAATGTTCTCTTTATTAATGAATTGGGTTTTGGTTTTTTAATGCTTTCGTTTTTCTGTTATTATATAACTAGTTTCTTTTTTTCTAATTGTTCTAATATATTGCATGAGGTTTTACATTGTGTTAGTTACATTGTAGTTATGCATTAACTCTATATTCATTCATTCATGATCACTGTTTTCTGGTGTTAATGGTCTATTCTCAGATTTCCCATCACCAGCATTAACAATGCTGTTATTATTATTGTCATTACTATTCGTCTCTTGTTTTTCATTACTTGAAGGAGTTGTATGTCCATCTTCAACTTCTTCATCTGATGGACCTAATGATCTTGGTGAACCATAACCACCACCACCACCACCATCACTATTATAATACATTCTTTGGATATTTGCTTTTAATCTTGATCCTGTTGATGTTATTCTTCTTTTAGAAACATTGATCCAATACTTATCATCATTGACATATTGTTCTTCAATATATGTATCTCTTGTTATAACAACATATATCAACACACAGATAACAACCAATACATTTATGAAACTTAGAATTTTTTGAAATTTTAAATCACTTGTCAAAATTTCAATTTTCAAATTAGCATCATATAATAAATGTTCATGTTTTAATCTTTGACTTGTTAATAATTCATCAGTTTGTTTTTGAAATAATGAATATAACGTTGACAGATTTTCCAATTGATTATAAATTGAAGTATTAAAAGTATCAATCAACTTGTCAAATTTTAAAGATTGCTTTTTTTCCAAATTTGAAAAAGCTGTGGATAATAATTTACTTTGTTCTTCAATATACAACACTGATAAAGTTGCATTTGATTCTAATAATGATAATCTCTTCATAATGTTTTTATAAATAGACTCTTGAGTACCAGTGTTTGTATTAACATTAGGGGATTGTGTTGAGACTGGTATTGATGAACTCTTGTTATCATATAATTCAATTGTTTCACATTTATCAGTTTGTTGGAAGACATCAAATAGTTCATCAAATTTTAATTGAGGTAAGGAAACTAAACATTCATCATTAATTTCTTCATCTGTTAAATTTGTTAAATTTTTTTGAATATCTCTTATTGAATTATTAACAGTCTTGTTTGTTAAAATACAATCAACAATTTTGGAAGAATTGTTTGTTGGTGAACATGAAGATTTGGCCATTTCTGAAACTAAACTTTCAGATGCCGCACTTATAGCTTCTTCAGCTTTAGTTTTATCTTGTTCTTCCTTAATTCCACTTGATTCTAATTCCTTTGCAGCTGTATTTGATTTCTGTAATGCCTCTTCTTGTTTATATTCTTGCATCATTGTTCTACCATGAACTCTAACAACAGATAATGGACAATAAAATTCAGACCCATAATGTTCTAAAATTTCCACTCTAAAATATTTTGCCCAAATCATTGGATTTTCAATTTGAAAAGTTTGGAAATCTCGAATATCTTTAGCATCAAATTGACCTAAAATTTTCCACCCATTTTGTGCAACAGGGAATGTTTCACTAACAGATATTTGAATTTTTTTAAAAGTTGAAGAAAAAAATTCAAAATTACCCATAACAACACTATCAACTAAAATATCTTGACATAATTCAATAACAACAAATTTATTTGGTGCAGAACATGGATTTAATAAGTATGAATCTTTATTTTCAAATAAAATGGATGTAGCACCTTTAGCTTCACTATTTGTTTTCACAATAGTAGCTGCACAATCAAATGATGCAAAATTAAATTTATCTTTATAAATTTTACCTTCAGGTTCTACTGATCCACCATCGAAAAAATTAGAAATATCAATCTCCATCTCTTCACCAATTGAATCTTTAACATTGGGGGTTTTAGGAATTCTATTGAGATAAGTTTCAGGTTCTTTTTGTTGACCTGAATGTGAATCCACACCTTTCTTTCTCTTCCACTCTTCAAATGATAAAAATTGTGCCTTCTCCTCTTCACTGAAAGATAAATCTTCTAGATCTTCAATTGTTTCATTAGATTGGGTATAATTGTCAAATACTGTTTCATTTTCAAAATATTGAGTTGATACTATATTTGAAAAGGAAGATGATTCTGAGCTTATTATAGGGTCATTGGAAGATTTTGAAGTTGATTGTTCTGAGGTTGAACTTGTAATAATTTCCATTGTGTCCAATGTAGTTGATGATGCTGATAAGATTGGTTCCACACTGGGTATTTCCACCACTGGAATAACAGAGGGATGTGTGTCTGATAGTGATGATAATGGTGATCTTGAAGGAATTGATGATGATGATGATGATGTTGTTGTTGAAGATTTCAGTTGATGTTTTGATTGATTGATTGGGATCAAAAGCTCTCTCAACACACTTGACCCGTAATCTCTATTCTTCAACGACACTTTTGAGCTAGATACCTGAGATGTCAGCTGCACAATAGTTCTTGATGAGCAAGTTATAGTATTTGTCTCTTGTAGTTCATCTTCCTCAGCGGTAATTGATGATGCTAATACGGACTGGAAAGCGAAGCAAAGCAACAGCAGCAGCAAGACCCGAAGCGTCCTTATAGAGCCCAGCATTCTATAGTTCAAATCAGCAACTGGAGTATCCTGGAAAAGAGCTGGTTGTTTATTTGTTTGGTATCAGATTAACTCTACAATTGTTTTTTTACTCATCAAATCTTTATTCAAGAGAAATTGGCATGGGGACACACAGTGATGATGAGATTTTAATTCAAAGGTGCTAATACTGTTTGCAAATTTGTACTGTTTTTATCATTGCAAATTAATCAATATTTTGAAAAGATTAGAGATAAATTGGCTCAAAAGTGGATTCCCCGTATGAGCCTACTAGTCAAATCCAAACACGTTTAATTAATGATTATATAACCAGTGCATTCGCGAACTATACTCACAATTTCAATCCATTTCATCCTTCAAAACCTTCATAAAACATCTTCATCCCGTCAATCAGAACTCTACGGTCAAATTTTCTACCAGAATCACTTCTCGGATGCTCCCCAGTTCCAGCAACATTAATGATTGACAGCTCACCGTTTTTTTGAAGGATCATGTCTTTTTCAGGGTTGAATCTATCATCTTCAGCTTCAATATTGACATACAGCCCCAAACCTTTAGTATTCAGCACTTCAAGTTGTGAAAGAGCCTTTGGTAAAATCACGTTCATTGGTTGGTATTTCATCTGACTGCTCATATTTGAAACTTCAAACGCCATAAATTTCCCCAATGATAGGATTTTTAAATTTTCATCCTTCACAACTAGAAATCCTCGTTTCCAATACTTTGGACTTCCAGCGATGCATTTGTTGACAATTGTTTGATTGTGAACTGAGTTTAAATACTCAAATTCCATTTGTTCTTGATTATGTGTTGGATCATCATTCATTCCAAAGGTGACAGGATCCCAAATTTTGATGAAAACAGAGTCCTCAGACTTGTCATCTGGGTTAAAGTGGGTTTTCTTCAAATAAATAGATCTCACCATATGATCATAATCTTTCAAAGTTCCAATTGGAGTGACGTTGGAATCAATTACAACTTCTATGTTTTCTTCATTGCCACCAAGAGTTTTTGCATCATATTGAAGTTTCATATATTGTCTTGACAGCTCCAATTTTTTCTCAACAATGGCTGGAGATGTTGAAAAGTTTGCCTTGAACTTCATTGATTTTTCATAACGTTCATGTTGAACATCTAATGGTGAAGTGAATTGGTCAATCAACAAGTTATGAATGATTGATTTAAGAGTGCAGTATGGCTCTAAATGGTCTATGACAAGATACTTTATATCAAGAATGCACTCTTCATCCGTGAATGTCACATTATCATGGTTTATCCAAACGATGAGCGTTGTCTTAAAAGATGTCAATATACCAAATCTTGAACCAGAGGAACTTATAGAGTTGATGACTTGTTGAACTCCGTTAATCTTGAGCAATTCTGAAATCTTCTGTTTATTGAACTCATTTGCAGCTGGCAAATGTTTTTTAACTTCAACCACCACTGAGCCTTTTGCATTAGGTGATTTAATTGTTATGCCAGGGAATATTTTGCACTCTTTATTATAAACTTGTTGGTTAAATTGAATTGTTACCCCATAAACCATTTCAATCATTGAGCAAATAGGTTGAACCACTTTCGCACAAAAACTGTACTGTACATCAGCTTCACTTTGGGGGGATTGCAGTAAAATTCGAGACTCAATATCAAGCAAACTAAGCATTCGACGCTCCATGGATGGTGTCCTGTTCTGATGTTTCTTCAAATTCTGGTAGTTCTTGTTGGTATCCTCTAAATTCTTTGGATCTGATGAATAATCTATTCGTTCAACCCGAGTTTTGCTATTAGTGTTTTTGAATTTAGAGCTACTGATTGAACATCCTGACACTGGCTCATGTTTTGTATCTCTTACTTCACTGTTATAACGTGGCTTTGTTGTTGATGATGTTTCTTCCCCAGTCAAAAGTGAGGGTGTGCTTAAAGCTATTTTAGCAAAAGCTAATTGTTTCCTATTTTCATCAAGCATAAGCTGGTCCATAAAGTCTGCATACCTTTCACCTATCGCATAATCACCAGGTTCATCGACTTTCTTTAAATATTGGTTATAATGTAACATAGGTGGTTCTTTTGAATTGTTGAGTAGGTTTGCCAACTTGGTGCTCTTCCAGCGGACTGACGATGCTAATCTGGCCAGTTTCTTTGGAGATGATTTAAAAAAATGTTTATGGGTGAGACTGAATAGCATTTTATGACTGATATCAGAGCTAATGTATATATTGATGTTGATTTAATTACTTTCAAATGTATTTATTGTTGAGAAGTTTATTTTGTGTCAAACTAGAAAGCATTTGTATTACCCAAAACGGCAGCTGTCTATTTACGGAAATCATGAATCTCGTGACCAAGAGCTGGGCCTAGAACTACATTTGGGACTAGACCGGTATTAGTCCCATCAATAATCGCCACTCAGGCCCGTTTTCACATGTCATTCATAGGCCTAGACCCCTATTTTGAATGGCCGGTAGCTGGCAAAAACATGAATAAAAGTACCTTTCAAATAACCAGCTACTATTTAAATTGAACAAGATACCCACTCTTCCAAATTCATTCATTATTCAACATCCATAATTCACACCTCAACTACTCACATGTACAACACATTCAAAATACGTTCTATAATATCCCCATATAATCATGGTTTGAAAAGATTGATATCTTCATCATCATCAGAATCAGCAGTTAATGAACTTGAGAAGGCTGTGATATTAGGTGGGAGAAGTAGAAACATCAATAATAACAACAATCAATCAACCGTTAAAGATAAAACACAAGATCAAGATTTTAGACTATTAGATGAAAATATTAGAAGAGCTGAATATTTATCGAAAAATTTTAAAGATTTAAATAAAATTTCAAGATTACCTCCAAATTTTGCTAAAAATCAATATATTCAGCCAAATGGTGAAAATGATTTAAATTCAATAATTTCGAAATTTCATGCTCCAATTAAATATGCATTTGCTTATGGATCTGGTGTTTTTTCTCAAGGTTATTTGAATTCAGATACTCAAACTGATTTAATCTTTGGTGTTACATATCCTGAACATTGGCATTCTATTAATATGAAATATAATAAAGATCATTATTCAAGTCTTAGATATTTTGGCTCAAGTGTTGTTTCAAAATTTCAAGAAGTTGGTGCTGGTGTTTATTTTAACCCATATGTTGAGATTGATGGGAAATTAGTTAAATATGGTGTTGTTTCCATTGATACATTAGTTAAAGATCTTGCTGAATGGAACACTTTTTATCTTGCTGGAAGATTACAAAAACCTGTCAATATTTTGAAAGATGATCCTATTGTTAGATTTTGGAATCAACAAAATTTAAGAGCAGCTGCAACTTTAGCTTATGCAAATTTGCCTGATTCTGAACCTTTTGATGAATTCAAATTTTATGAGAATATAACTAGTTTAAGTTATAGAGGTGACCTAAGATTTAAATTAGGTGCAGAAAATCCAGAAAAAATTAGAAAAATTGTTGATAATAATTTTGAATATTTTCAAACTTATTATTCACCAATTATGAAAGAAGTTATTGAACAAAAACATTTTGTATTACCACCTGGCTTCACTATAGAAAATTCAAACAAGAAATTAGAAAAAATCATCTTCCAATCTTCAACTGCTCAAACTTTGAAAGGAATATTCACAGCTGGTGTTAATAAATCAATCAAATATGCTTGGGCTAAAAAGATGAAATCTAGAGGTAAATAAAGTTTGATCACCTCAAATTATTTATTTATTATTATTATTATGACTAAAACAACTTTATCATGAGATACAAAGAAACAACTTACAATAAAAATTGCTTTAGAAGAACCAATTTTGTTTGTAGAGTTCATTAACGTAGTTCAAAGAAACCCGGTGTATTTTGACAGATCTGGAAAAAAAAAATTAAATTACTAGGAACGATGCTTAAAACCTTTCCAATTAACGAAACTTCATAAAGATCACAAGAAATCATGTCATTGGTTAACCAAGTGAAAGAGAATCTTCTTTATCAAAACTTATGGACCCAAGTTACAGAAATCCAATTATCAAATGAAACTTTACTTCAAGGTAAACCAAAGGAAAAACTATTAAATGATGAAAAGGAACAATCAATTGAAATTGTTTTACCAATTGAACTTTCATCTGAATTAACTGTCCGTAGACTTAATTCAATTTTCCATGAATTAGAAATCACATTAAACAAAAGACCTAAAAGAATCTTGGTGGGGATCGTAAATGATGATAGTACTGTTGTTTATTATTTTATACATGATGGTTATAAACCTAAAAAGAATTAAAATAACAAATATCTAATAGAATTCAATAAATTTGGAGAATCTTTGAAAAGAGGTGATTCAATTTTAATTTTTGATAATTTGAGTTCAATTTTTGAAAGATTTGAAGTTTTAGTTTCTAAAAAACCTGGTGATAAATTTATCAAATAATTTGTTATAAATTGATCAGGTAATGATTGATGAGTTTGAATATAAAGATGTGCAACGAGGATTAAATCACAAGTTGTTATTTGATCACCAAAGATATTGATTTTAGCATCATTCCCCAATTCTTTTTGCATTTTAATTATTGTCTCAATTAAATTTTGATAATAATTTAAACATTTCATATTACTAACTGAATTTTTCAAAACCAATTTATCTTCAATCATGGATTCATGTTTTAATTGTTGAACTTTACTAACAGTTGGTACATTCTTCAACATTTCTTGTTCAATTTCAGTTTTATCCTCTATGGTTAAACCAATTCTTTCACAATTTTTTTTAGCAATTGATCTAAAATGTAAAGGTGTATTATATTGCATTGGGAATGGTAGGTAATTTTTGAAAATAGACCTTGTGTATGATTCATAATTAGATTTGTTTAAAAACAATGTATAATCTGTAATTATTTGAAATTTATCTTGAATGTATAATAATAATCCATGATTTAATGCCTTTTGTTCTTTATTTAACGATTTATCTAAATCATAACCTTGTTCTGATAAATACCTTATTATATCTAAAAACCCATCATATTGTTCATTATTCTCAAGTCTAAGAGTTGGTAGTTTCCCAGATTTTGAAATATCAGTATTTGAAGATGTTATAATTTGAAATTTTTCAGTTGGAATTATTAAAGCCATATACCATATAGTTGCTAAACAATCAGCATCAATGATTGCTAGTTTATCAGGAGTACCCCAAACATGTAATTCCATATCTCAACTATTTCCTTTATATCTGTAAATATCACTTCAAAATGTTTTATACCCATCTTTTATTCTTTTGATTATGACCTTTTCCGAATAAAGAATTACGAGGGTGAATTTTCAGTCACGTGATATACAGACCCCCGAATTGCATTTTCTCGAACTTTTTCAAGAATTCAAATCAACATCAACAACATGTGAACTACTACCATCAATATTTCACATCTTCTCTTTTATCTAGAGATTATTTGTTAGCCCATTCAATTGCTACAAACCCTTTTTTTTCTGTGTCTTTAAAATGTCCACTGTAGGCACTCCTGAGATTGAGCCAACTCCAGAGATTGGATCAACTAGTATACCATCTGCCACTACATCAATCAACAACAAGTCATTAAAGAATAAGAAAACAAGATTAGCCTCTGATGTTATTGGACAATTGGAGGATAAGTTAAAAGAAAATGATCGAGATATTTCAGTATGGTTAGAATTAATCTCAAAGATTGAATTAAAGGATAAAACTCAACAAGTTCGTGAAACTTATGATAAATTTTTTAAAAAATTTCCATTTTTTGCTAAACAATGGATTAATTATATTAATTATGAATTAAATCGTGGTGAATTTGATAAAGTGGAGAATATTTTCAAAAGATGTTTATATAATACTTCTAGTGTTTTATTATGGAAGACTTATGTGAATTATATTAGAAGGAAAAATAATTTAATTACTGGAGGTGAAGAAGCAAGAAGAGTTATATTCCAAGCTTATGAAGTTGCTATTAATAAAGTTGGGTTTGATCCTGAATCTGGCTCATTATGGGATGATTATTTTAGTTTCATTGAAGATTGGAAACCTGTTAGTACATGGGATGGTCAACAAAAGATGGATATGAAGAGGAAGTTATTTAAAAAGGCTTTAAACATTCCATTGAATAATTTAGAGAATCTATGGGGTATCTATACATCATTTGAAACCGAATTAAGTCCAAACACTGCAAGAAAGTTCATTGGAGAATTAAGTGGACAATATATGAATTCAAGATCATGGTTTAAAGAATGGTCAAATTTAACAAAAGGTTTGATTAGAAGTGATGATTTTGTTCCTAAGCAAGATGAATATGATTCATTCCAATTATCGAAATGGTTAGATTGGGTTAATTGGGAAAAATCTAACAAATTGGAATTAGACAATGATAAATTAATTGAAAGAATAGAATTTGTTTATAAACAAGCTATTCAACATTTAACCTTTTATCCTGAATTATGGTTTGAGTTTGCAAATTTTTATAAAGAAAATCAACAACATTATTCAAGTATAAATTTCCAAGAACTATTGAATGAAGCTATATTGGTTAATCCATTATCATTTGCACTAAATTTTAAATTGATTGAAAGTTATGAAGTGGAGAATAATACTGTATTGGTTGGTAAAAAATTTAGTTCATTGATTGAACATTTAACTCAAATACATGATGGGAAAAGTTTAGAAATTGAAGAATTGAAGAATGAATTATTTGGTGATGATGAAGAAGAGGAGAAAAATGAAGATGGTGAACCTAAAAAACCAAAGACTGATGAAGAAAAAGAGCATATTATCAAAAATGATAAAGAAATCCAATCAAAATTAAAAGATCTAGCTAAATTATCCAAAACCATTTCCTTAACTTATTGTCAATATATCAAATCGATGAAAAGATTATCAGGTATTAAAGAGGCTAGACAGATATTTGGATTAGCTCGTGCTTCGAAAAAAGTTCTAACTCATCATGTTTTCGTTGAAGTTGCAAATTTAGAACATTTTGCCACAAATACCAAAACTGCAATCAAAGTTTTCGATCTTGGTTTAAAACCAGCATTTTTCAGTAATGATGGTGAATATATTTATAAATATTTGAAGTTTTTGATAAAGATTAATGATGATACAAATTCAAGATCATTATTTGAAACCACTGTTAATGTAAAGGGGAAATTTATTGAATCACAATGGTTGAAACGTATTTTCAAGATTTATATGAGTTATGAATTAAATTTTGGTCAAATTTCAAGTGTTGATAAATTGGAAAAGAAATATTTTGAATATTTCCCTGAAGATTCCAAGATACTAGTATTTGCTGATAGATATACGTTTGCAGATATTCAAGATTGTGATGATGTTAGTGATGATTTAATTAGATATAATGATTTAAAATATTCAGAATTGGTTCCAAAAAAGAGTGTTTCTTCAAAGAGAAGATTAGAAGATGATGAACAAGTTGAGAATGGTGAAACGAAGAAACAAAGATTAGATGAAGATGACAAGAAGGATGAAGAAGAAGAAGAAGAAGAAGAGAATGAAGACTACAAGATCAAGCAATACGTTACAGATGAAGTCTACAACCTATTGAGAGTGTTGCCAAACAGTAGCAACTTCCAACAGCCAGTCTTCAACAATACAAAGTTGATTCAATTGTTAAATAGGCTAGAATAAAAAGATGGATAATGTTTCCTATCTAGGCAATTAATTGCACACCTCGTAGTGGCCGCGAATATCCAGTAAATCAGCTTCAAATCAAATCACAACTTCATCATCGATCACGAGCAAATTGCAAAAAAAACAGACGAGAATGTCATAAAATCAGCTCATTTTGCTCAAAGGAAATGAGCTCAAGAATGAATATAAATACAATGAAATATCCTTTAGAACCATTCATAATTAAAATCTACAATTGTTTTTACTTTCGCTTGACTTTGACTCGTTGGATCTTATCGCTAGACGATCTCCGAGGCTGCTTATCAAGGATTGTGCTAGACAGCCTCTTGACAGGTTGTCTGCCTAGGAACTGGCTGTCTCCAGGCTGAGCCCTGCCTAGAGCCCTGCCTAGAGCCCTGCCTACGCTCCTTCCAGCTCTGAGCCTACAATGCTCCGAGGCCTTAAACGATTCCGATAATCAGCATTTCCTTATCTATCACTGGCATTAATACAAAGCTCAACAAGTATAAAACAAGTTGGGATCCCTTTTACTTATTCGATACAACTTATCCCACAGCTACAAAACACTTTATCAAAACCGTTGAATCCTCTAATTTAGAATGAGTACAGCTACAGCTACAACTAAAGCTCAAGTCCCCATGTCTGAAAAGAGTGCTACGTCGTCTAGTGTCAAGCCAAAGAATCAGAAATCAAGAAATGGATGCCTCACTTGTAAGAAAAAAAGACTTAAATGTGATGAGACTAAGCCAAGTTGTAACAATTGTCTCAAGAAGAATATAGAATGTGGTGGTTATTCTACAAATTTCAGGTGGAAAACATTTGAAGAAACTTCAACTTCTTTCAAAGTGATGAAGTCTACTCCAAAACAAGCCAGTAAGAAGAAGACGTCCTTGGATCAAAAGAAATCTAATATACCTAATCCAGATCAAAAGAAACTAGAGGCCAAACAAGTGGAAAATGTTGATCAAAGAATAATGATGAAAAGATCCTTATCTTTACCTGAATCTGATATTTTCCAAAATGCTTTACAACAGGCTACTTTATCAATTGCTGGTAAAACTTTCCAAGAATTAGCCAAACAAAATGAATTGATGGCCCTTGGTAAGAACCCAAATGGTAATAATAATTCATCAACATCAGTCACATCGTCATCATTACCTCCAGAGACCCCAACAATTGATAATAATAAGATACAACACCCACAAACCATTGACCCAAAACCCACAAATGACGTTGAATCTGCTGCTCCAAAACAACATTCATTACCAAACTCACCAATTAATGAACCAACCACAGGCCTATCACCAAGCATTGTTGATCAATTTCATTACAACTTGCCTTCACCAATGAACCACAATAATAACAAAAACCAAAACAAGAGAAGAAGATTATCCAATTCAGTTCAAACACCCAATAATGACACCTTCAACAACAACAACCTGATAACAGGCTTATCACCACCTGCATTCTTGGGATCTCCATCATTTTCCACATTGGTTAGAGCATTTACTGATTTCGATTCAATGAATATTCCATCACCTTCAAATATAGAACTATCCCCGAAAATTGAAGAAGCTATTGAAGATGATGATGAAGAGGATAATAGTAAGTCATTAGAGGAGTCTCAAGGTGCTTTGCATTCTATGAGAAGAGCTAATTCTGTTGATTCAATTTTCTCTAGTGGTTCATTACCTCAATATCGTAAAGAGTTGATTACATTTTCAAATTCATTTAACAATAACCAACAACAACAACAAGATCAATTTAGACTACCACCTTCATTCACAATATCCAAGAAGAACGAATTAACCACAGAATTTGATAAAATTGCCAACGGATTCCATAAATATACTTCCACAATCATGTCAATCAGAGATGGACCAACCGAAAACCCATGGAGAACTGTCATTTGGCCCATGGCTTTAAAACATTCAGTATTGTTTAAATCTTTAGCCTCAATGACATTATTGCATATTGCTAGGAATGATGAAGAAACTAAAAGAATCGGTATGACTTATATGAAGCAGGCAATCAATGAATTAGCACAGGGGTTAACAGATAATTCAATCCCTAATGAAGTTGCATTGGCAACTTGTATTGCATTAACAGTGACAGAGACTTGGTCCACACAGGTGACAACAGGTATTGCTCATCTAAGAGGCGCTAAATCCATAATTAACAAGATTTTAAAAAACCATGAGAATTCTCATCAACCAATTTCACCAACTTTTAAAGTATTGTGTAATATTTTCATCTATCATGATGTTTTGGCAAGGATTGTTTCATCTCAATTGATTGATTCGAATGCTTATGATCAAAATAGTGAAATGATTAAATATTTGAAAAAAGTTGAAGCTGTGGAAGCTGAGGAAAGACAGAAAAGTAATAGTCCGGAAAGTGATACTGATGAACATGTTAATAGGTTGCTCAATGGGTTTAGTGGTGTGGAAGTTGATGATACAATTGATCCTTTATTAGGTTGTGCTCAGGATTTATTTTTAATAATTGGTAGAACAGCTTCATTAATCACCAAGACAAGAAGTTTGAACAAGATTTCATTATCAATAGTTTCCAATGCTGTTGCTCTCAAGACTGAATTGGAGAATTGGAAACATAAACAATTGATCAAACAACCAAAGTTTGAAGATCCTTATTGTGATTTACCTTCAATTATAGCCACTGCTGAATCTTACCGTTATGCAACTTTATTATATTTACACCAGGCTATCCCGGAAATCCCATCTCAAACTTCAAGGGATTTAGCTGAAAAAGTTTTGATGTTATTAGCTTCAATTCCAACAAATTCTAAAACTTGTCTGTTGCATATTTTCCCATTATTAGTTGCCTCATGTGAAATGGATGATAAAGAGGATAGAGATTGGATCATTGCAAGATGGCAAGTATTATCCCAA
The DNA here is from genome assembly GCF_001661255.1 of Hansenula anomala. NCBI lineage: Eukaryota > Fungi > Ascomycota > Saccharomycetes > Phaffomycetales > Wickerhamomycetaceae > Hansenula > Hansenula anomala. The sequence continues at coordinate 2,136,512 of NW_017567111.1, forward strand.
TTAATGGGGATTGGGAATATTGATAGAGCTTATGAAATTGTTAAAGAGGTTTGGAGAAGAAAAGATTCATTGAATAAAGGAGGTGATGGGTTTAAATGGGATATTCAAGATCAAATTGATGCTTTAACTGCTGATAAAAGAGATGATGCAAGAGGTGTTAATAGTTGGACTCATTGGAGTACCGTGATGAAAGAGTGGGGGTGGGAAATCCTCTTGGGTTGAGATACAATATAGTTTAATAGAAGTATAAATATTCTTTGAAGTGATAAATGTACTTTTTTTTCGTTCATAGTTAATGCTGACACTGTACAGAATGGCAGATCAGAGAATGTCTATAAATTTCAATTTTTTAACATAATTCACTTTCTCTTTCAATGTTTATTTTCTTGACCCTGATTATGTTCATAATTTGAATAATAGTGCAAATATTTATCTTGAGTACTACTAGTGCTATCAAAAAGTACCTTACTAGACAGCTCTCAATTAGCAATGACAGCCCATGCCGATATTTATTTCAATATGGTTGTTTGTTGATACATTGAAGATGAAGAATATAAACATCAAACCAGTGTTGTAACTATTATATAGACATCCTGTGGATACTTGATCTTGTCATTATGATCTTATCCATATGGATCAATTATACATTCTTTGTGAACAATTGGATTGTAGTGCTTTACAACCTAAGCGCCATATCATCTTTATCTCGTTAGAATTCAATCTTTAACATGAAGCGCCAGAGATATAATTACAGAATACAAATCTAGTCTCACCTATATACAAAACTACAACTGAGTAACTGATCTTTGAAAAGATATTGTATAATGCATTTCACTAGAGGCTCAATTCATCATCATCGAGACACTCATAGATCAACATCACGACTAAGGTAACTCTTGCACAGTGCCATGAAACCAATCAAAATAACTCTTTAATGGCAATTATTGTACTGATTTATCCATGATCCACCAAGCAAGACGTGAAACGGGAATGCTGAACTGGAAAAATCAAACACATTCAATAAAAATAGTATTCAGCTGTTCCTGCTGGCTTACAACCAAACGCTGAGGCGTTAAGGTGAAAATTTAAAACCCCAATGCCGAACATCAGTAGCATTTAAAAGAAGACAAAATGTTTTATGATGCCTGTTAAAACCACTAGTGAAAAGAGGAACAGAAATCAACGTTAAACCTTTTTTTCATCTTTTTTTTTTGCTTCTGGAATCCCTTTTTTTAAATTTCTTCGCGAATACGTAGAACACACAACTTGAACCAAGTATTGATTAGTATGAAGTATGAAAGATGTCAAGTCAAGAGTTGGTAAAGTGAAGTCAACTAGACTCAGGTTTAAGAATCAAAAGACTACCAAACCCCTACAAAGAGATGACGTGGAACCAAATCAACATCAATCAGAAACAGAAGATAAAGCATCACAACAACAACAATATCGTCGTCAACCACATTCCAATCCATCGTCACATCAAAAGGATGACTTCATCGAATGGGGACCTTTCATTAATGGATACAGATTCATTGGATCAAAGTCTTCAAAGGATTCATTACATTATCAACAAAGACATTCATTATTAACAAATGATAAACATAGTACTCAAAGTTATAATTGGTCATATATGGATCTCCCTGAGTATAAGTCTGCTAAAGATACTTTAGAGGAGAAGTACAAAGATGTTAGAGATGATGATGAAGAGTTTACTTATGATGATTACTTCAAAGAATGGGAATATATCAAACAACATGGTCTTCGAGACATTGTATTCCCCATAGTTAATCAAAATGATGAATTGGATCAGAAAAATGTTAGGAAATTCTTACAAACAAGTGTAAATGATGAATTTGTAAATATTTTAAAGATTGAAAGAATTAGATGGCATCCTGATAAGATGATACGAACATTGAAATTGGATGTTAATGATGATGTATATAAACAATTGAGTGAAAAGATTACTAAAACTTTTCAAATCATTAATCAATTATGGGAGGAGTTTAATAGTGATTAAAATTTATTAAACTGATATCATACATGTAGTTAAATCTGTGTATTATTTTTTACTCATTCATTCATCAATGTATCTATACTAGTAAATTTTCATCATCTTTTGGAGTCTTGACTTCTTCTTCCTCTTGTTGTTCCACTACTGGAGTTTGTTCTTGTTTTGGTTCATCTTTCTTAACTTCCTCACCATCGATTTTTTGTTTCTTTACAATTTTTTCATCACCTTGTTTATCGTCCTCTGGTTTCTTATCACTAGCTTCCACTGTACCTTCTCTATCTTCATTATTATTACTTTTGACAGGGTTCCCTTCTTCATCAACTTCCTCAGCTGCTTCATCCTCTTCTTCATCTTCTTCACCTTCATTTTCACCTTGACCATATTGTTCTTCATCATCCTCAACTAAATCAGCATCAGGTTGCTCAGGTGGGAATTCCTCAGTAGCATCACCTTCATTATCCCATACTATGTTAAATCTTGTAACTCTTGGTTTTTCAGCCAATATATTTCTAGTAACATGTTCAACTTGAACTTTATTTGGTGGATTTTCCCTCAATTCTTCAGAATCATATTCATTATTAACGTAGTAACCTACTCTAACGAATTCTCTATCTGCATATGCACATGATAATAATATGACTGTTACTGAGACTAATTCATTTGATGGAATTAACTCTGCTGATGGTGGGTCTGCAGTGAATAAAAATTTGTTTATACCAACTGGGACAGGACCAACTAATATAGAATCTAGTTCTTGATCATGATCAAGACTGAAGAGTTAGTACTTACGCTTCTAAGACATTACGACTAGTCTTATACTCACGATCTTGATGAACCAACATATGTTAATTTCCATTCTAAATCATCTTTCAACGGTTCTAAACACTCAAATGTGATTTCAAACTCATATGGGTCAGTGAATCTCGCTGGATTGTTGATCACGTTGATACCTAATAACGAGACAATAGACATGGTTGATATCACTCTTTCTGATACACTTTATAACCACCTTGTAAATAGAACTTAAAGAAAACGCGTTCTTCAACACTTTTCAAAATTCGCGTCTTCTTTTTTCTTAACTTACATAACCCCTGACTAAGGATCTGCTTTGCAGCAACTGATCTAGTTTTTGACACGTACCTCAAAAACTGGTTTCTACAGTGAAATAATAATTTCTAAAGTCAAAGTTGTTTCAATTTCAACATGAATAAGATCCCTAAAGTCGTCTCTTTTGATGCCTTCAACACCTTGTTTGTATCCAAAAGACCTATATTGAAAGTCTATGCTGAAATAGGTGCTAAGCATGGGTTTAACCTATCTGAGGAGGAATTATCCAGTAGATTCCCCGATGGTGAGTAGTTCAGGTCTAGTATGGCTACAAAACCAACTAACAAATTTGATCTAGTTTACAAGGATATGAGAGCTAAATATCCAAATTTTGGGAAGAGTGCTAAAATGACATATCAGGAATGGTGGCGTCAATTGCTTGTTAAACTTTATGATCCTTTAAAGATCCAACAAGATTTCATTGATGAATTATTGACAACATTTGAAGGGTTTAAAGGTTATACTGGTTATGATGATGTTGAAGCATTTTTGAAACAAAACTATGGTGATAATGTTATATTTGTTGCTTCGAGTAATAGTGATCCAAGAGTGGTTAAAGTGTTGGAAAGTTTGAAATTATTAAAATATTTCCATAAAGTTTATCTATCTTATGATATTGAAGTGACAAAACCAAATTTAGAATTTTTCAACTATATTATAGATGATTTATTAGAGAATTGTGAATCTTTAAAAGGTGTTGATAGAAAAGATTTAATGCCCAATGTTTGGCATATTGGTGATGAATTAACCAATGATTTAGAAGCATGTTTTAGAGCTGGTTGGAATGGGATTTTAATTGATAGAAAAGATGAATATGAATCCTTGGCTAATCAAATCGATGAAACAGATTTAGCCAAAATTAAGATCAAGACTGATTTTTCAAATACTAATTCAACAAATGAGGATAATACAATCTTGAAACTTGATGAGAAAAGATATGTTGTCAAGAATTTCAACCAAGTCTCAAAGATTATTGGGTTGACTAATTGATTATCTATATATATACCAAGTTGTATCAAGTTCACAACTTGATTGCTTTTATTTATTTGAAAATTTATTTATTTATTGCGGATGATTTACAGGGTGGATTATCTTGGGCGATGGGATCAAGATGATAAAGCTCACCTGTAGATTCGACAAGATCCTTGTAAATTAAACAAAGTTCACCAAGAGTTATCCACACATTTTATAACACCTTGAAATAACTAGGTTCAAACCACTATACGAACAATATGGCCTTTAGTCTATTCCCAGATGTTGACATTTATCTCACATTCCCGTACACGCTAAATCTAATTTTGAAATCAGGATCAAACGCGCCTGCCTGTATAAAATTTGCGCAAAGGAAATTAAAATTTCATAAAGAAAAACGCGATTGAAAACGCCAAAATCCGTAATTTTTTTACGCCATTTGACGATTTACATGAAACAAAATTGGTTTGTGCCGATTTTTTTTATAATGATAACGGATTTTCCTGAAAAGCTTTCCACAGTTTAACCATCTTACAGATAGTAAAAGATTCCATGGTTTGTGATGTGTATCAAACCCTTTTTCTTGGTGTTTGATTCTAGATCAAATCGATTCATCATTTGAAATTACGTCTTTGCAACACAAATCAAGCGTTTATGCCATTTTGGGAAGTTGAGTCAAGACGTAAGTAATTTATCTATACACCAACTCACAGGAAAAGTGTTCCTGTGGACGGGCTAGTAAGCCTTGAAACTAATGAATACACGAACTATTTAAAGAACAGAACAGTAATATGAGCTATGTCTCTAGCCAGCTCTACATCTTTGGTTTGAAACTTGGTGATTCAACGTTTAGTTGATCAATTTTTCTTTGTGTAATTCCAGATCTGACCGTTTTCAACCTCCTTACATTTCCCAAGAAACCAATCTATGCAACTGATTGTTTTTTGGTGAAACCTGCAATGTTTTCGTTTCATGTTTAAATTATGGACCATCCCTTGTAGGCTCCAAGAGGCTAAACTCTACAGTGGTACTGCCCTGAGGAAATAAGTCGAGTTACGCGTCTTCAGGTAACTTGTACAAGATTAGGTAAAATTAGCACCTCAAACCACACTGAAACAAATTCTCTTCAACGGCCATTAATTAAGGAGAGCACCTTGATCAGATATATATAAAGGTACACATGCCCTCCAGATCACAATGAACGTTGTCTCTTCTGAATCATTCACCTCTTGTAAATCCATATATACCCAAAGACCTTTCGTTATTTACACGATCGTTTTACCTTTTTTTTTATAAAACCCAGCTAATTTTCAATGCTTTTCTCTCATTTAATACTCACTTCAATACTTCCATTATATACACTTGGATTGGACTTAGACACATCAGATTCAAGTTCTATTTGTGATGCAGCAAGTATCATAGCCACAGGTGCTCTTCATTATTATGATGGTTCAACTTATGGAGGTTCAGTCGGTTGTTTCAAACCTCCTTATTATTGGTGGGAATATGGTGTTGCATTTGGTTCATTAATTAGATTTCAACATTTATGTCAAAACACTTCATACGAAGATATGATTTACACTGCTTTATTATCACAGGCTGGTGATGAACATAATTATCAACCTACAAATCAATCAAACACTGAAGGTAATGATGATCAAGCAACTTGGGGGTTGACAGTCTTAGAAGCTGCTGAATATAGTTTTAAAGATCCAAAGCAAAATGGTAACCCATATAGTTGGACAGAGTTGGCTGAAAATGTCTTTGATGCTATTTATAAAAGATGGGATGAAGATAGTTGTAATGGTGGGTTAAGATGGCAATATAATAAAGATCGTGGTGGTTATAATTATAAGGCTACTATTGCTAATTCTAATCTATTCCAAATGAGTGCAAGATTAGCTAGATTAACTGGTGATGAGAAATATGTTACAGCTGCTAAAGAGATTTATAACTGGATTATGGGTGCCGGGTTAGCTTATGAAGGTGAATGGGGTACAGAAGTTTATGATGGAACTTATACTGATGATAATTGTACAGATGTTACAAAAGTTTTATGGACTTATAACTATGGTGTCTTATTAGGTGGTACAGCTTACTTGTATGATGTTACAAAAGATGAAACTTGGAAAGATCGTACAAACAAGATCATTTTAGGTTCTCAAACTTTATACAATAATTCAGTGTTGTATGAACGTGCTTGTCAAACGTACAACATTTGTAACACTGACCAACGTGTTTTCAAAGCTGTTTATGCAAGATATTTAGCTCAAGCTTCTAAATTGATTCCAGATTTTGAAGAAACAATTACTGGATTGATTAAACCAAGTGCTGAAGCTGCTGCCAAATCTTGTTCTGGTGGTTCAGATGGTGTTACATGTGGATTAAGTTGGAATGATGATGGTTGGGATGGTTATTATGGGTTGGGTGAACAATTAAATGCTTTGGAAATCATTCAAAACTTGTTGATAAATGATAGAGATGGTCCAAAGAAGCATAAATAAGTCAAAGGAATGTTTGTAATATAGATGGATTAATAAATTTTTGGGTTATTTTTGGAACGTTTAATAGTTTGTTTCAACCTTGTAGAACTGCAGTGAAGTAGCTTTTGAATCTTTGGTGAAGATAGACCATTTAAGTCGCTTGACTCAATCCATGTCACCTCCACCAACTCCATCACCTTTTTCGGTACATGCACGCACAGGGTTCAATTTTGAACATCATTACGATGGGATATTCAGTCACCGATTTACAGAATTTGACATAATCATCACGATTGTTATCAAAAGAACACACTACTTGAGTTTTATAACCTTCATGAACTATATAACTGGCATATCTAATGCTCTCTTCAGCCTAAATCTTATTGTATTTCCTAAGCCATTGTCAAGGGTCTGCTTGTATTTATAGAACGCGACTTAGTCAGCCCAAGGGTCCACATCAACGTTACGACATACTGATAAACTCCTTCATAAACAAGAACCCCTTCCACAATGAATTAAAACTGCCAAACCTCAACACACTCCAATCACAATTCAAACCATCGTCATTTCGTTTGGCACGGCCGCAGTTTTTGCTTGGAATTTGGACCCCCAAAATAAACCACCAGCTGAAAAAAAAAAACCAAAACAAAAAACTCCAAGAAATTTTCTGATTACAAAAATTCAGTACCAAAAATTTAAATATAGAGGAAATGTATCAGACGTTGTTCCCTTTTTGACGTGTATCAACAACAAGAACAACAACAACGAACACATGCTACAATGATTCTTTCAAGTAAGCTCACATTCATTGCACTATCCACAATCATCCAGGCAGTCTATGCTGTCGATCTACAAATATCTGATAAGGATTCCATCTGTAGCGCTGCCAGTCTTGTGGCGGACGGGATGATGAACTATTATAGTGGGTCTCAATATGGTGGTACTGTTGGGATGTTCCAACCTCCTTACTACTGGTGGCAAGCTGGCCATGCCTTTGGTGGGTTATTAGACCATTGGTACTATTGTCAAAATACCACTTATGAAAATGTCTTGTATAGTTCATTGATTGCCCAAACTGGTACAAATTATGATTATATTCCAAAGAATCAATCAACAACTGAAGGTAATGATGATCAAGGGTTTTGGGGGTTATTCGTCATGGCCGCTGCTGAAAGAAATTTCACTGAACCTCATGGTGATGATAAAAAAGTTCCAAGTTGGTTAACAATGTCTCAAGCTGTTTATAATACAATGTGGAAAAGATGGGATAGAGAAAATTGTGGTGGTGGTTTAAGATGGCAAATTTTCACATGGAATTCAGGTTATAATCATAAAAACACCGTGAGTACTGCTTGTCTTTTCCATATGGCTGGTAGATTAGCAAGATTTACTGGTAATGATAGTTATGCTGAGGTTGCTGATGAAGTTTATCAATGGTTAATCGATGCACATTTCTTGGAGGAAGCTGATGCAGCAAGAGTTTATGATGGTGCTGATATTGCTGATAATTGTTCAAATGTTGTCAAACTGGAATGGACTTATAATTATGGTTTATTATTAGGTGGTGCTGCTTACTTATACAATGCCACACAAGAAGATATTTGGATGCACAGAGTTCAAAATTTGGTTGAAGGTTCAAAAGTGTTTTTCAACAATTCAATCATGTATGAAAGAGCTTGTCAAGGTGGTGGAACCTGTAATACTGATCAACGTTCATTCAGAGCTGTTTTCTCAAGAGCTTTAGGTTTAACTTCATTACTTGTTCCATCATTATATGATGATATCCGTCCATTACTTGAAAAATCCGCTTCAGCTGCTGCTAAATCTTGCTCTGGTGGTACTGATGGTATAACTTGTGGTCAAGATTGGACTGTAAATGGTTGGGATAATAAATATGGGCTAGGTGAACAAATGGCTGCTTTAGAAGTGATGTTGTCGTTATTACCTGGTACAATGCCAGCTCCATTAGATCATAATGATTCTGGTGTTAATACAACTGGTGATTATAATGCTGGTTTAGATTCAAATACAAATCAATTGGATCATGAACCATTGAATATTCAAACTAAAGATAAAGCCGGTGCTGCAATCATCACAGCTGTTGTGCTGTTTATCATCATATTGGGTGCTATTTGGATGATCATATGAACTCTTGTTGTATATTGTGTTTTATTTTGCTTTTCCAGTTTTAGTTCATCTCTGTATAATATTATTTCTATGTTGTGACTTTTTTTTATTTCCCCAATTAGGCAGTCAATGGGATCTCGGTTTATCCGGTGTGGTCCCGTTCCAATATTTTTTTTTCAAAAATGAGCGCGAATTAACTCGATAATAAAAATAATAGAAGTCAAAAAAACTTGATCTATTGAGACAATAACATTGAACTCGATAACTGTCAAATCTATTTGCTATGAAGTTGCTATATCTCATATCATTAGCTACTGCTGCTTCTTCAGCTGCTATTGAAACAGTGGCACCAGCTTCAACAGAGGATATTGCATCTTCCAAAACTACTCAAGCTCCTAAACTGGAGAAGAGATATAGAAAAGTTAGAGTCCCAACATCAACAACTTCATCATCAAGTGAAATCCCCAAACCATGGATCCGTACAATTTACTCATCCGTCAAAGAAATTATCACTCCAACTGTGATAGAAGGTGTTACTTTTAGTGGGAAACCTTCAAAAGAAACAGATCAACCATTACCATGGGTTTCATTAAATAAAGATGGTTCACCAAAGACAATTAAACCACAAATTAAAAATGGTCAGACTAAAAACCCTTCACCAACTTACTCAACGTATTTCCAAACTGCAAGTACAACCACTTATAGTTATGATGATTTGAAAGCTCATAATATGGATAAAGATGCAACTCATGAAGAGGTTATTTTCATTGACGAAGATAAAACTTATGTTTCATTGAATCCTTTGATCAGATGTACTCCTGATAGATTTTACATGAAAGGTTTAGCTAGAAATGTGGAGAGTGCACCTTTCTGTACACCAAGAGAAAATTCTCAATTAAAATTGGGTAAGACTTATTTTGTCACTTGGTATACTAAATTTTTCCCAGATAATGTTGATAAAGTTCGTATTCACCTAAGTTATGTCAAAGAATCATTAAGGGAAAAAGGTATGCATAAAAGAGAAGTTGATAGTGCTTTTTTCACTAGTGATTGGATAGAAAATTTAGATGGTTATTTCCCATTAGATATCCAAGAAGATTGGTTATTGGGGAAATTTGAACAAAATGTTGGAATTTCCATTCAACCAAATAGTATTACTGATGATGAGTTTAATTTATTAACTAATGCAACAATCTTCAAAATCTTGAAAGGTCCAAAAGTTGCCAAGAAGAATAAAGAAACTAGAAAATTGGAAGATGAAGGTATTTCAAATGATAGTGCTTATTACATCATGCTGTCAATTCCAACTGTTGTTTGTATAAGTGCTATTGGGATGTACATTTTCATTTGGTTAACAAGAAATGATCGTGATATTTCAGCAATTAGACAAAAAGTTTGGAAATCAAAACATAAAGTATTGGGTAAATTCAAACCAAAATCAAATAATAAAAAATATTCTGAACTGCCTCAATTCTCCAAAGATTCAAATAAACAGTCATAAGGTAGGAAAGATATATACCCATTAATTTTAATGCATAATTAAAGAAAGATACTCATGATTATTTGTAAAATGATTTGGCAACTGTATTATGAGATGTTTATGTGCTTTCAATCACTATAACGTTTCAATAACATCAATGCCTAGAAAAATAAAATCTACTGAAGACATGTACAATCAAGAATATTTGTTTAACATGACAGATACGGATTTGACATTAATAAAAATGATGGCTATATATAAAACGAATGCATTTTATTCTTCTTCCGGTCCTTTTCCAGACCTAAATGATAAAACTGTTTGCCCAGTTCCAACTCTTCTCAACATATCATGATAACGTTGATACTCTTGTTCACTTTGTGCAGGTTCTTGAAACTCATTGAGCTGCAATGTTGGTCTTGAATTCGTTAACCAATTTGTGTCAACTTGACTTATTGAAGCTGTAGTGGATCCATTATTAGTATGGTTAGCACTCCTACTCAATAATGCTCCTGGTAATGATAATTTGGAGTAAAACTCAGATCCATTCAACCCAGGAGCATTTAGTGAAGCTTCAGATTCACTATACTGTCTCCTTATCCTTTCTAATTGTGATTCATCAGCCATATTAAGTCTTGTGATTTTGACAAATTCAATAGACAATGTCATGAACTTTATGAAATTTTCCTCAGAAATCAAATCTCCTGAGAATCTCAACACTTCATACAGTTCCACATACTCTTTATTTAATTTGTAATCTGTTGCAATCAAATGTTCTTCTAAATATGCAACAATTTCTCTAAAACTTGAATTTGGTGGAACTCTTGTATCTGACCCCATAAGGGCACCACCCCATTTCAATTTATCACCAACAGCTCTGACAACTTCATCAAATGCTAATGAAGGTGGTAATAATTCTGATTTAGGTCCTGATAACCCTGGATGTTTAACAACTTCTTCGTCATCATCATCTGTATTCAAAGCTTTTGATCTTATTTTTTCACAATTTGCGAAATTCTCCTTTATCATAACATCGCATTCTTTAGGCAAGTCACCATCATCTAATGGAACATATCTCTTGGGTATATCTTGTAATGCTGACCTTTGCATATAAATCCTTGTTGTGGTAAGTACTATGCCCGTAACACCAAATAACACTAAAGCACCAACAACAACGAAAGTGTTTAGTGCATAGTTGGATGATTGTGAAGCTTGAACAATGGAATCAATAGGAACAACTGCACAAAATCCGGCAAAGAATGCAATAAAGAATATTAATGAGGATCTGTATAACCAGCGTCGTATTTTGGGATTATTGATTAATCTCCCACCTATCGGTTGTGTGGGCATCTTTTTTCTTGGTTTCTTCTTGTTGTATAATGAATTGTGAATATGTGAGTTATGTCATATAACAGCCATGCCTTTTCTATTTGATATTGAACTGAATCTCTATTTCGTCTTGAAGTTGTTTCTGCTTATTTCTTCTCACCAAAAATTTCGGCTCTGTTTTATTTCGCGAATTTCAAAGCTCATTTTGCTATGAATATGTGAAGACATGTTCTTTCCGTATTAGGAAGTCTAGATGTGACACGCTAAAAAGAAAGAAACGCGTTTTTATAGACGTAATGATTATATTTTTTTTTCTCTATTTACAACATTAAAGCACTACTTGAAGGCAAAATTACTTTGCATTTTGGTCACAAAGAATGGAAGACGAATCAAGGTTTTTTGGTGATAGCTCAGCTGGTGAAATCCAAGTTAAAAGAGAACATTTAGATCCCATTGAACATCACAAAGAATTGTTACGCCAAAGTAGTGCAAATAGTACATTACAGAGTGAACCAACCTCATCATCATCTCAACCTGAGTCAGGGAAACAAGATAATCCTAATGAAGTGAATATCAGTAGCAAACAATCCTTATTTGTGGCAAATGACGAAGAAGAATATCAAAGTGATCCAGAAGAAGATGCTTATATGTTTTTCGAATCTCAAGTCCAAGCCATCATTGAAGGTATTACACCACCTGAAGTCCAACAACTATATATCAAATTCAAAGACCATGAGCAACCAGTGATATCTGCAGTGAATCAGTACTATGACGGTATTGTCTTTGACCCTGAACCAAAACCTCAAGCCCAACCTCAACCTAGACGTACAATATCACAACAACCAACTATAACATCAGCAGTAAGATCTAATCAAACAAACTTACCACAGAGGAAAAGAAGATCCGTTGTACCAACACAAACTAAGGAACTTTCACCTTCAGTGAAATGGAGAAGATTTATTGGAAGTTTACAAGTTGTTGGCTGGGCAACTAGACCAACTGTTAAACCTTTACCTTATGGGACACAACTAACTATTGTTAAAAATACATCACAATCTACATCAAAGAAAAGAAGAAGTGGTGGTACTGGATCAAATGTTTCAAATATCAAGCTAGTTCAAGATTACCATGATCCTCACAAAGCTAAAGAGATTGGAAGAGTTCCAGAAGATATTGCTGCTATTCTGTTTCCTTTAGTGGATCAAGATATTGTTGATTTTGATGTTACTGTTGTATTATGTGATGGTAGATTGAGTACTGGTGACTCATTTATTGTTCAATTAGATTGTTATTTGACCTCTAAGATCTTTGAAAAGTGGAAAAATGCAGCTTCATTTGAAGATGAATTGAAACAAATGAAACGTAAACAAAGCAGTTTTTATAATGTAGGTTATGAGACTGAAGTGGAACAACATGTTAGACAAAGACAGATTGGGTTATTCAAGTTGTTCAATAAGCTAGATTTCCAAGTTAGAACTACAGATGATGATGAGGAAGAGGATGAAGTTATTGACTTGGATGATGACGACAGTATGGACAACATTACACCAACTCAACAAAACAATGGTGAACCAAAACCAGCTGATGAATTAAACTTGAACCAGTTAAAAGAGTTTTACAGAATCACACAAACTGCAGATGTTTTAACAACTTTACCAGAAACAGAAACAAAAGAAAACTTCAAGTTAAACTTAAGACCATATCAAAAGCAAGGTTTGACATGGATGTTACGTGGTGAAAGAGAAATAATTAATGAAGATGAAGGTGAACAAATGAACCCATTATGGAAAGAGTTCAAATGGCCAAAAGAGAGATCTTGGGCAGTTATGAGAAATGAAAGTTTACGTCAAAGTTTTGATACAAATGTATTTTATGCAAATTTATATTCTGGTGAATTCTCTTTGGAAAAACCAATCTTGAAAACAATGTGTCGTGGTGGTATCTTGGCTGATGAAATGGGTCTTGGTAAGACCGTTTCAACATTAGCTTTAATTCACAATGCTCCTTTTGATAAGGATTATGATGTTCAAAATGCTATTGAAGAAAGATATGCTAGTAGAACAACATTGATTGTTGTCCCAACTTCTTTACTATCGCAATGGCAGGATGAATTCAATAAAGCAAATAATAGTGATGGTTCTGTTTTTGTTTATTATGGTACTGAATCTGGTAAGGATCTGAAAGCTCAATTATGCGGTGACTCTCCTCCTATGGTTGTTTTAACAACTTATGGTACAATTCAACATGAATGGTCCAAATTGATTGATTATGCAAGTAAACAGGATAACGTTCTTCCAAAATTAGGGTTATTTTCAGTTAGGTTTTTCAGAGTTGTCTTGGATGAAGGTCATAATATTAGAAACCGTATGGCTAAAACTACAAAGGCTTGTTATGATTTACAAAGTTCAAGAAAATGGTTATTAACGGGTACACCAATTGTTAACAGATTGGATGATTTGTATGCATTGATCAAGTTTTTGGAATTGGAACCATGGTCAAATATTTCATATTGGAAAACTTTTGTAACAATCCCATTTGAAAACAAGAAATACAAACAAGCTTTGGATGTTGTTCAATCAATTTTGGAACCAATATTGTTGAGACGTACAAAGAGTATGAAAAAAGATGGTGTTGCCCTTGTGGAATTACCACCTAAAGAAGTTGTTATTGAAAGGATCAAATTTAGTCCAAAAGAACATAAACTATACAGTTGGTTTCTTGCTAAGGCGTCCTCATCTGTTAAAGCTAGTATTGCAAAAGGTGATATTTTGAAAAGATATACTACAATTCTGGTTCATATCTTAAGATTAAGACAAATCTGTTGCCATATGGATTTAATTAATGGTGGTAGTGATGAAATGGATGAAGACATCTCCACAAAACAAGTTCAACAAATTGAGGTACCTGAGGAATTACTCAAAAGAAGTGAAACTTTCACCATCAATGACCTAAACTTAGCAAGCAGCAACATTTACAACATGTTTGACAAGATTGATGATTTAGAATGTTCAATTTGTACTAATCAACCAATTCCGATTGACCAGTTAGCTTTTACAGAATGTGGTCATCCATTTTGTGTGTCTTGTATCTTGGAGCATTGTGATTATCAAGAAATGAAGCATAATGAGATTTTATGTCCAAATTGCAGACAAGAGATTTCGAGTGCCAAATTAATTAGTGTCAAGAATATTCCTTCAGTATTGTCCAACAAGTCATACACTTTATCCAAGTTTGATAATTCATTGAGATCATCAAAATTAAATGCATTATTATCACATTTACGTATCATTAGAGATACCACATCAAATGAAAAAGTTGTTGTCTTTTCACAATTCTCAACACTCTTGGATATAATGGAGAGAGAATTACACATGGAGAATGGTTTAACAGTTTTCAAATTTGATGGGAGATTGAGTATGAACAATAGAAGTAATATCTTGAAGGAATTTAAGCAACCTCGTGTTGGTGTCACAGTGTTGCTGTTATCATTAAAAGCGGGTGGTGTTGGTTTGAATTTAACTGAAGCTTCAAGGGCTTTCATGTGTGATCCGTGGTGGTCTCCGAGTATTGAAGATCAAGCTATTGATCGTATTCATAGAATCGGTCAAGAGAATAATGTTAAAGTTGTTAGATTTATTATGGAGGGAAGTATAGAGGAGAAAATGTTAAAGATTCAAGAACGTAAGAGAACTATTGGTGAAGCTGTTGAAGCTGAAGAAGAAGAAAGAAGAAAAAGGAGAGTGGAAGAGATTGAAATGCTATTTGAGAAATGAGAAGCGCTACGAATTGATTTCAAGTGTCCATTTTTTCTTTTTTTATTTATTAATGCAGCTATGTAAATTAAAACCTCAATCAAATTAATAGACAATCCTTTTTTAACAATGGATTTAAACTAACCTTGTTTCTTTTTGCCCAGTCTTGTAGTATCTTTTTCAGCACAAATAGCTCCCCATCATTGTTAACCAATACATTCATATGTTTCAGCGTCATCACTATATCATCATGCCGTATTCCTGTCACCTTACTGACTTCTTCTAATGTAACAACTTTTGCATCCGACAATTTACCAAACACAAGTTCCCTCGTAATGATGGAGCTCCAATATTTCAAGTAGCCAACCAAACCAAAAGGCGATAAAGGTTTTTCTGGACCAGATACCAAGTTTTGTGATTTTGACAATTCATAGGAGAATGAAATTAGCAGTGTACCCAAGTGCATTCTCTGGTATGGTGGGAAAACCAATATGCAAGCCAAATTGTTTCTGTCCCATGATAGAATCTCTTTTGAAAAGAAACCCATGGGTTTGTTGTTCTCGGTGCCATAAACAATATAGAATTCAAAATAGTCAACAGTGAAAAACACGGATTTGTTGTCTAGAAAGAGCTTGGTAAACAGGCATAGGTTTTGAGTAAACATTTTGTGTTTCGATCCTCGTACTTTCCTTATAACATACTTTTCATCTCTATACATGATCTTTCCCAGTTGTTTGTTTAGATGGTCACAAGCCAGTAAATGGGCCTCATAATCCTTCTCATCATCGGTATACTTGAAGCATGAATCACATATAAACAATTTCTCAAGCCATATCTCCTCTCTGTTCATTTCAGATTTCCTTTTAGATGGATTAATGTCTTTGAAACCCAATGTTCTCTTGTCTTTGGCAAAGTATACAGCACTTCCATACCAGGTGTTCAATTCATACTCTCCAAACCTGATCCTCGAGATGTTCGGCGATTCAATGATCCCATATAGTCCATCCTCTACCTCCAGCTTATGAGCCATCCCAGATCACTAGATAGCCAAATGATATCTGGCTGTTTCCTTGGGGTCTTTACAATGGACTTTCACTAATGTTTTTGTATGTGATTTGAATTTTGAGGATTTTGCAGGCGAGGCTGACTAAGCGTGTTTTGCAAAATAAAAAAAAATTTATAGAGCTCATCGCATTTTAACAGAGAAATGAATTAAGAATAAAGGGATAGAGCATGGGTCAATACAGAAAGAGATTCAATGAGAAGGCCCGTCAGGGGATGCTGATGAAGCAGGAGAAGCTTCGTCGTGTCAGACAAAAGCAGTTTACTCGTCATTTGGATGATGGGACCCAAGCTAAAGAGGAACCAAAGGAAGAGGAAACAAATAACCCAAATGCTGAAATCTTACAACCAATGACCAAAGCTGAAAGGGAAGATAGGAAGAGAAAATTGGAAGAACAAATAAGGCCCAAAGCTGAGTCCAAAGTTTCAAGAAATAAGAAGAAGAGATTAGATAAATATATTGAACATCAACTGAAAAGAGAAGAGAAACAAGTTTTGATACAGAAGCTTCAAGAATCCAAGTTTGATACATCTTTATTGAAGAGTTCAAAGCTACTAGGGACTGGTAAACAAACTAAAAAGGAAGAATTTGCTGAAGCTTTGGAATTAGAAAGACAAGGAAGAGGTGATGAAAGAACAAAGGAAATTTTATATGAAGAAAGAGAAGTCCGTGATTGGGATGAAGATTTCAAAGATGAAAATCCTATCAAATCACTAGATCAGCTAGAAGAAGAGGATGATAATGATAGTGCCTCTGGGTCCGATGATGGTGAGAAATTTGGTGATTCAACAGAAACAAAATCTTCATTCATTGATTTCAGACCTAGTAAATTTGGTGGTTCAGGTTCAGGCTTTTCATTTCAAAATCTTCCAAAAGTTACAAAAACAAAGAAGAAGAGCTATAACTGGAGATCAAAGCTTGCTGCTGAAGAGAGAAGAAAAAACAAGATTGAGGATGAGAATGATTTCGAGTCTTCTGAGGAGGAAGATGACCAAGAAGATGAAGATGATAGCCAAGAAGAACAGGAAATCGATGATGAAGAGAATGAAAATGAAGAAGAAGATGAAGAAGAAGGTGAAGATGAGGAAGGTGAAAGCTCAGGTGAAGAAGATGACGATGAAGATGATGATGAAAGTGAAGAAGAGGAAGAAGAGGAACATCGTAAAAAGTTTTCACACAGTTTAAAAGCTGAAGCATTCAAAGAATGGGCAGATGAACAAATCAGAAAACTTGAAGGTCGTGAAGCACCATCAGCTCCAACTCTACCAGACGTCCACTATGAAAGGGTTGATCGTCCAGAAGATTTAGAAGATGATTTGCCAAAAGAATATATCCCAATTGATGAAAATAGCAAACGTCAAGCCTTTTACGTTAATGTCAACAGATCAGATGAAATCCAACAATCCAGAATGCAACTACCAGTTTTCGGAGAAGAACATAGAATTATGGAAGCTATTCACCATAATGATGTTGTTATTGTTTGTGGTGAAACAGGGTCCGGTAAAACTACACAAGTTCCACAATTCCTGTACGAAGCCGGTTATGGTTCTCCAGAGAGTCCAGATACTCCAGGTATGATTGCCATCACCCAACCAAGAAGAGTTGCTGCTATTTCTATGGCTGAGCGTGTTTCTAATGAATTGGGAGATCATGGTGATAAAGTTGGTTACCAAATTCGTTTTGACTCTACAGCTAAGCAAGATACGAGAATGAAATTCATGACTGATGGTGTTTTGTTGCGTGAAATGATGACAGATTTCATTTTGAACAGATATTCAGCAATCACTATTGATGAAGCTCATGAGCGTAGTATCAATACTGATATTTTGATTGGTATGTTAAGTCGTGTTGTTAAACTTCGTGCTCAATTGAATGCCCAAGATCCAGTGAAGTTTAAAAAATTAAAATTGATTATCATGTCTGCTACTTTAAGAGTTACTGATTTCAGTGAAAATTCAGTTTTGTTTGATGTCCCACCACCTATTTTGAAAGTTGAAGCTCGTCAATATCCGGTCTCTGTTCACTTCAACAGACGTACCAAACATGATTATTTGGATGAAGTGTTCAGAAAAACTTGTAAAATCCATCAAAAGCTTCCTCCAGGTGGTATTTTAATCTTCCTGACTGGTCAAAATGAAATCACAAATGTTGTCAAGAGATTAAGAAAAGAATTCCCATTGAAGGATAAGAAAAAGAATCTTGTTCATGAAGAGGAAGTTGCAGATGTTCGTATAAACTCTAAACATGCTGATATTGAAGCTGAAGAAGTTGATTTCAGTGTTAAAGTCAATGCCGATGAAGCATTTGATGATGGTGCTGATGAAGATGAAGATGATGATGAAGAAGAAGGTTTTGAAGAAACTTTGGAAGAAGGGCAAACAGATCAAGATCCATTATATGTCCTACCATTATACTCTCTATTGCCAACAAATGAACAAATGAAGGTTTTCAAAGAACCACCAGCGGGGAGCCGTCTATGTATTGTTGCCACAAACATTGCAGAAACTTCTTTAACAATTCCAGGTATAAGGTATGTTGTTGATGCCGGTAGATCTAAAGATCGTTGTTATGATGACAAGACTGGTGTGCAAAGTTTTGAGATTGATTGGGTCAGTAAAGCTAGTGCTGACCAAAGAGCTGGTAGAGCTGGTCGTACAGGTCCTGGTCATTGCTATAGACTGTATTCTTCTGCTGTTTATGAAAGAGATTTCCCACAGTTCTCTAGACCTGAAATATTACGTACACCAATTGAAACTGTTGTCTTGTCAATGAAAAGCATGGGTATTGATAATGTCGTGAACTTCCCATTTCCGACACCACCTGAAAGAGTTGCATTAGGTAAAGCTGAGAAATTGTTGCAATATTTAGGTGCCTTGAGCAAAGAGAACAAGATTACTGATGTTGGTAGAACTATGAGTTATTTCCCTATCAGTCCAAGATTTGCTAAAATGCTTCTTGTTGGAAATCAATTAAATTGTTTACCTTATATTGTTGCTATTGTTTCTGCTTTATCTGTTGGTGACCCATTCATTAATGAGAATGAGTTAGGAATAGTGGAGGAACAAAATAAGAATGAAGATGAAGAAGAGGAATTATCACCAATTGAACTAGAGGCGAAACGTAAATTACGTTCGAAATTCCATTCATCAAGACAAATATTCTGCCAGCTTGATAAATTCAGTGATGCATTGAAACTACTGAGTGCCGTTTGTGCTTTAGATCATGTTCCATTAGCTAAAAGAGATGAATTCTTGAGAAACCATTTCTTGAGACCAAAGCTTATGGAGGAAATTTCAAAGTTGAGAAAACAAGTTATGTATCTTGTTAAAACTTATACAACAAAGGAGAACATTGCAACTTCTGTTAAAGAATCTGAAATGAAACTTGGTCGTCCAGATAAACGTCAAGTTCAAGCTATTAAGCAAATGATTTCTGCTGGTTTTGTTGACCAGGTTGCCATTAGAGCTGATTTGATTGAATCAGATGTTAAAATCACCAACAGAACAAATATCATCAATATACCATACATCACGTTATTCCCTACAAAAGGTTCAGAAGAAGATGATAGTCCATATGTTTATATTCATCCAACTTCCATCCTGTGCAATATT
This sequence comes from Hansenula anomala, assembly GCF_001661255.1. NCBI lineage: Eukaryota > Fungi > Ascomycota > Saccharomycetes > Phaffomycetales > Wickerhamomycetaceae > Hansenula > Hansenula anomala. The sequence continues at coordinate 2,156,444 of NW_017567111.1, forward strand.
GGTGATGTTCCACCTTCCTATTTGATTTATCAATCAGTTAATAAAGGTGCTAATAACAACCCTGAATCCAAAACGCCTCCAAAGACAAGACTAAGAGCATTAACGGATATATCAGACAGTGCATTGACTAGTGTTGCTAAGAATAGTGGGTTGATAACGTATTCGAAACCTCTAGGTCACCCATATGCTCCAAAGAACATCACATCCACAAAGAGAGAGTGCTGGGTTGTTTCAAGAATCGGTGCAGCTATTGGTGCTGGTGGTGTTGGATTGGACCTGAAGACTATCAAGGTTATCCAGAACAAAGTGGCTGGACAATGGGTTAATGAGTAAATAGAGTGAAATTAGAGATTTGTATGAGTTTTCAAATGTATGTAGTCGAAATGCAAATTTACTCCCTATTTGGGAAGTCAACACCCTACAAAATCCTCGAAAAAAAAATTGTCGTGTAACGAGAAAAATAAACATCAAGATCGAGTTTTTGGTTTTGAAGAGACAGAGATCGTGAAAAACACAAGAGAGTGAGACCAAGAGATCCAGAACTGTTGCAATCACCGTGCTCATCAGGAAATAGAGTGTTACAAGATGAGTGTGACTAAAAGTAGGTTGAAATGATTGTCTTTCAAAATTAGACCAAGGGGCGTTTTTACTGACCTGTTTACTTTTTAGCTGAACAAAATAATGTCAAGAATATAGAAGACTGTTTAAAAGAGATCTTTTTAGTATTGAAAGCGTAAGTTACGCGTTATATTTGTTTCTTGGATTCAATACTAACCAATTGGACAGTGCTGATAAGACCATCAAAGTTCTTGAAACACAGATTCCAATTGAATTCGAAGAAAGTATACCTACCCAAATCAGTGAATCTTATCATGCATTAGTTGAAGATTTAGGTAAATTTGAGTCAAATACTGTGCTGGATAGAATTGAAAAGTCATATTACAAATCAATATATTCATTATACCATGATGTCAGGTTATCAGCCTATATTTCCTTACTCAATGAAGAAATTGGAAGCCCACATTATGTTGACATTGATAGATTTTATAAATTTGCAACTGAATTCATATTAAGAGAAAGTTATAGACTCCATATACAGATTTCTGAACTAGAGGAAGCTGACAAAAAGGCATTGCGTGAAACTCCACCTTCTGATTTTGAAGAGACATTGTCTCAAGACTTTGTCAAGATTTCAACAACATATTCTTTAGGTAATTCAGAAGCCTTCTTCATCATCACACAAAACAATGTTCCATTATTTTCATCATTGAATCAACGTTCCTCATTAGATGAAAGAGAAATTTTGCCACCTGAAGCATTCTCCACCACAACTGTTGTTCCTCAAGCTGGATCAATACCAGCTACAAATTTAGGATTCTTATCACCACAGGTTGGTCGTATTCCACAACCAACTTTACCACCAACTGAAATATTGAGTAGGTTTTTGCATCCAAATTGGTACTCTTTGCCAACTGCTAAATGGTTGGAAGGAAGTGATTTACAAAGTTTTGCCCCAGTTATAGATGAGCAAAATACAGTTGTTACTTCACAAGATAAAGGTCGTCTATGGCTTGAACAAATTGGTTATACTAAATTTTTTGAAAAAACCAAAACTGAGGATAAGAATGAGGAAGTAGAAACAAGTAAAGAAGATGTCGATGTTGAAATGAATGACGTTACAAAAGAAGATGGAAAAGATGATGATCAAAGTGAAGAAATTGGAACTATAAGTCTAGATAATTTGTATGAATGGGCACCAGGTAATGATATTGATGATGATGAAATTGAAGCTTTTGAAAAAGGTACTGAATCACAATTTGTAAATGAGATTTTAAGCAAATTACAGGCATTGAAAAAGAAAAGATTGTCAGAAAGTACTGAACTTTCATACCCAACAGAGGAAGAAAAAAAGTTATATCATAAAGCAAATAGAATATTGAGAGAAATAATATTGAGTTCGGGACACGTACCTGATTGGAAACCATCACCATCATTACCTATCCTACAGACAAATTACAGTGGAACATTACCTGTTCCTACTCAAAATATAAATTCCAAAAAGAAGAATAAATCAAGAAGATGAGCTACAGGATCTAGTCTATAATACTGTTTTATTTTCAAACAACAAAATGTACTGTATAATAAATAAGAGGGTTCTCTTTGAATCTAAGCGTTGCTGTATGTAGATTATTTCAAAAATGTACATCTTTTCCTAAGGCCAATGAAACGATCAAAAATATGTTGAAGAATCCAATTGTAGCCCAAGTTAAAACAGACAAATAGGTCAATATTTTACCATTTGTGAAATCCACAGTTTTCTTTCCAGTTGTGGTACCGTCTCTAGATGCTGCAATAGCACCATAATTGCTTGGATTTCCACTAGAGCTCAAGATATGGTGTTCACTGTCTTGTTCATCAATATCAACTTGCATATACTTCTTGACACTGGTAAAGTAAATCAGTGGAGCTGAAACAAATGGTAAGATCAACGACAAACAAACTTGACTTCCATTCAAGATGTCAGCAATTCCCTTTCTACCCATTGTCAAAGTAACAAAAATACATGGGATAATAGCGATCATTCTTGTTATGATTCTTCTTACCCAAGGTTGGAAACTCCACTCCAAGAACCCTTCACTGACAATTTGACCAGCCATTGTGCATACAATACCTGCACTTTGACCACTGAAAAGCATAGCCAAAGCAAATATTAAACCAGCAGCAGGTGAGATGTATCTTGAAAGCATTTCATAAATCGATAATAGGTCAGCGTCATCAGCATCTGGTTGACCATAAAGTGTAGCACCTGCAACAATCAAGATGGCAGAATTGACAAATGTTGCAATAAAGAATAAAGATATAATCAATTCAGCATATGAAAATTTCAAACAATAGTTCAATGCACCAAGAGATGGTCTTTTAGAATCAACTGGCCTTTTCTTATTGTGCTGAATGTCATAATCAGCTAATCTTGAATGAACTAATGATGAACCTAAGTAAAGTGAATGTGGCATGACTGTTGCTCCCAAAATAGCTAAAGATAAGTATAACCCTTTTTCTTCAGTCAATTCTTTTGAAGGTAAAAACCCCCTGAAGAGTGTTAGTTTATTTGGAACACTAATTTTGAATAGTTCCAGCACAAAGCATACAACAGTTAAAAACACAAATATGCTCACAAATATTTCAAATCCACGAACATTTCTCATGGAGTTTGTCTCTGGTCTATAAGCTATTAAAATCACCAACACATCCAAGACAGTCAGCAAGACACCCCATATCAAAGGTATTTTGAACAAGATTTCTAATGCAATTGCAGTACCAACAACTTCAGCAAGATCAGTAGCAATAATAGCCAATTCAGCACAAAAATATAAAGACAGGTTCAACCAGGAAGGCAAATGTTTACGACAATTCTGAGCCAAATCCAAACCAGTGACAGACCCCAATTTCACACAAAGACATTGAAGGAGCACAGCAAATATATTGGAGATGAAGACTGCAAATAATAACTTGTATTCATAATTAGCACCACCAGAAACTGAAGTTGAATAATTACCTGGATCCATATAGGCCACTGATACCATGATACCAGGACCTATAAATTTGATATATTTGAGCAGTATGTCCTTGAAATTAGCTGGTACCAAAGATCTGGACATTTTGTAGGTTTCAATTCAATTGATAATGTTGTTCACGGGGTTTCAAAAACTCTCAAAAGATTGAATTGATAAATTGAGGAAAATAAACAGACACGAAACCAACGTTTTTCTCTCAAATATTTATATACACGAAACTGACAGAGTCTCAAATGATCTGAAAGGTGTTTTCTTTTGGTGTCTGTGGTTGTTTAGTTCTATTCTGTTCAACATTGGTGTCAGATGGTCTTCGAAGCGTATCATGCTGCTCAGAAATGGGCCAAAGATTATGTCAGAATGTACTGAGCGATTAGGTAAGATTCAATGAATTTTTAAATAACGGATTGAATCAACCGAAAAAAGCATTAAAATTAAATTATAATTGTCTTTAATTAGCTTTACTACCATACACAGTCTATTCAACCTTCAAATGGCACCATTATGCCACTAATAAGCAAATTCCTGAAGGACCCTATGAAATATTCCTGAACGGCGCACACTTTCCGCGAAATGTCTTGATCCATCAGAAAAAAAATTGTAAACAAAAAATGAAGGAACCAAAGTTCAAAACAACAACAATTAGTCCAATCATTGAGTCCACGCTGTTGCAGAATCCACCATGGAGAGGTCTAGAAGACAGAGATTGACTGAACTGTATGGGGACCCTGTGAGCGCTTCACCATCGTCGTTTCGTCACAGGCTTGCTAAAGATCATGATCTCGATCATCATCATCATGAAGCTCCAACCATCAAAAAGGAGGAAAAACATCAACATTTCAAAGAAACATTACCTAAAGCACCTACCCTATCAGAAGATACCCTAATACCCCCAACAATTCTAGACATTGGCTCACAAAAAGCATTTGCTGTTGCCTTGTTTACCATCATTCAATCATACAAAGTTTACGATTTGATACTTTTGAAAAGTAACTTACCAGTTCCAACATTTTTGGGATTCCCAAGTCATCATTTCAATTTCATAGCAAAGTATATCATATATGATTCAGCTTTCCTATATTTCTTGCCAGCATTCAGAATTCCATCGTTGACATTCAAAAAGACTACAGTCATTTTACAAATCATTTTATTACTAGTGATAAACCTGTTCTTAGCTAGTGATTTAAGTTTCCCATTAACAGCTATTTTATTTCAAGCCTGGAAGCAACTTAATAGCAGAGATCTCACAATTTTGGGAAGTTCGAGTCGAGCAGAAAACTATGATCCAACAAAGCATTTCAAAGGTTCACATACCATTAAAATCTTACCAGAGAATACTGCTTTCCTCAATCCATTTGGTGACAGTTTTTGTTTACCATCTGGTGTTAGAAATTTCAAAGTTAATGTTCCAATCAGATTCAATTCTACTTCAGAAATTGATTTCATTCAAGTCAAATTTGTGGACTTGGAAACAAATGTTCCAATTTTATTAAACTACACCAAAAAGGACATCAAGAAATTTGAATCAAGCAATATCAATGAACATTATGAAAGAGATTCAATTTCCGGACCCAATATCCATTATTTAAACTTGCCAATCTCTCAAACTGGTCTTTATGAAATAAGTCAAGTTTTAGATTCAAAATATTTAGGCTTAAGAAATTATCGTTCTTCATTAGTTGTTCCAACTTGTCCAACCGCTGAGATTAATAATTTGGATGAATTAAAAAGTGATAGATGTTATGGTGATACAGATGTGGTAAAATTTACGATCACTGGTGTGCCACCATTAAAATTGAAGTACAAGAAATTGATTAATCATGAAGTGCTTGAGTTCAATGATCAAAGTTTACAACCTGAATTTTTCAATAGTCCTTTATTAGGCCATAGCTCTACGAGATCATTATCGAGGGAACATTTATCAAACTTGAAATGGGCAAAATCTATCCCAGTGGAAGTTGAACTTGAAAATCCAATCAAACAACTTGGTGATTATAGTTATAGAATTGAAGAGATTGTGGATGGTTTAGGTAACTTGGTTAATTTCACTGAAACATTAAAAGGAGATGACAAATTATTCCAAAGTTATGAATTATTGCACAGTTTCTATGCACATGATTCACCAAAATTACATTTGAGTGAAAAATTAAACAGAGATGCAGCCACCAAGAAATCTATATTCCTTGATATTGACTCAAATACCATTGATGCTGCGCCATATGAAGCAACAATCAAATTTGTCAGTGAAGATGAAAGTGAGACCAATACATTCACTCATGTTTTCAAACATCCATCAGAAGAACTACCAGTTTCTAAGCCAGGTACTTATTCCTTAGAATCAGTCAAAACCAAATTCTGTCCTGCAATCATCACAGGTCGCTCATCAGTTTCAATTTCATTACCAGTTGTTCCAAAATTACACATCAATTCCAAACCAATAACTGATTCATGTGTTGGTCAAGTTGGTTTAGTTTTTGATTTATCATTTGTTGGTACACCTCCATTCACTTTACAACAAACTGTTCATCGTATTGAAAATGGTGAGAAAAGGCCATTCGGTTCAAGTAAATTAGTTTCACAAGGTACAAGATATAGATTCTCTTATGAACCACATGCAGAAGGTAAATATGAAATTTCATTCAACAATTTAATGGATAGTTTATATGTTGAACCTATTCAATTATCACCAAGTTCTGATTTTACATATGAAACCTCAATGAGAGTTAAACCAAGTGCTGAAATTCACAACTATCAAAAAACTGGCTCATTATGTCTTGGTTCTCAAGGTCATGTTCCAATCCAATTTAAAGGTGAACCACCATTCTCATTAGATTACGATATTATTGAAACTTTAACAAATAAAAGAATCCCATATTCTGTTAAAGACATCAAGAATGATCAATATCAAATTATTACTCCTGATTTTAAAACTGGTGGTGAATATATCGTTTCATTAACTGCAGTGGAGGATAATTCAGGTTGTCTTGTTAATTTGAATGGTGCTGACGCTAAAATTGCAGTTAGAAGGGAAGTTCCTTCAATTGGATTCGGTCCGTTAGATGGTACCACAAAAATTAAGATTAAAGAAGGTGATAGAGCTGAATTACCACTTAGATTATTAGGTGAAGGCTCATTTGATGTCACTTATGATTATCTTGATCCAAAAGGTGAATGTGTATCTGCATTGCATAAATCGTTCAGAAACGCTCATAAGTCAAGCTTGGATGTTAGTAAAGCTGGGTTTTATAAATTGAAATCAGTTAGAGATTCATTATGTTCAGGTACTGTGGATAAAGCTGATACTTATGAGGTTACTTATCAACCAAAACCTTCATTGGCTGTTAATGAACAATCAAAACTTTCCAAAATCGGTACAAACGAATTCGAAAAGGCTAAAGTTTGTCAATTCCATGAAGATTCAATTGATTTATCATTATATGGTGCTCCACCATTTGTTGTTGATTATACTATCGTTAGTCCAACAGGTCAAAGAACTTCAAGATCGATTTCAGTCGCCACAAGATTTGCATCTATAAGATTACCAAATGATAAAGGTGGTGAATATAAATATATCATCAATGGTGTTTATGATGCAGTTTATTCCAAGAATGATTTAACAAAGATACGTTATAGTATTGATGAAATAGTGGTTAAACAATCAATCAGTCCATCACCTAATGGTGAGTTCAAAGATAAGAGAAAATCTTATAGAACTTGTACAACAAACTTGTTGGAAGAGAATTTATTGGAACCAATTAAATTGAATCTACAAGGTAATTCACCATATTCTATTACTTTTGAAATCTATCATGAAAGCAGCTCAAAATCTGATTTCTTAACTTTGAAAAACATCAAAGAACCAATGGATTTGAAAGATTTATACCGTGGATTGAAGTTGGGTAATCATATTGTGACAATTGTGAAAATCATTGATGCTAATGGTTGTATTAAGGAAGATTTTTCAGAGAGTAATTATATTTCAATTTCCATCACAGACACACCAAAGATTAGTCAATTAGACTCAAGTGTTAATTATTGTGTTGGTGATCATATTGGTTATCAATTGATTGGTACACCACCATTCACTGTTGTCTATTCATTTAATGGATTAGATCTAAGATCTGTTGAACAATCATCACAATTTGTTAGATTAGCATCTGAACCTGGTTCAATCTCTATTGCATCATTACAGGATTCATCATCCAATTGTGTTGTTAATTTTACATTACCAGAGAATAAAGATTTAGGAGAAAAATTAACCATTGGTGTTCATCCAATCCCATCAGTTGAAGTTAGTGAAGGTGATATTATTGTTCAAGATATTCATGAAGGTGATCAAGCTGAAATTATTTTTTCATTTGAAGGTACTCCGCCATTTTCATTAACATATGTTAGAACTGAAGAAGTTGAAGTTAAAAGAGGTAAAAGAAGATCACAAGTCGTTGAAACACACACAGTTAACGGAATTTATGCATATGAGTATAGAGTATTGACTAGTTTACAAGGGACATATGAAGCCATAGAAGTTTCTGATGCATATTGTGTTGCAAGAAATGTGTATAAATATAACTTCGAATGATTTATTAAAAGAGTTCAACTATATAAAAAGGAGCTAAACTAGATTGTTATATAGATCTCATTTGAGGCACTAACGTGAGTCAATACTTCCTTTGATGACTGCATTAGGAATAAACAATGGAAGAATACTTTACCGAATGATTCATGATTGTACCATTGGATGCCCAAATGGGATGTAGACAATGGAGTATTTGGTATAGTAATACATCCCCCCCTTACTTTGAATGTAGGGAATCAAAAGACCAAGCATGAAAAGTAAATAATAAAAAAAAATTGTGACATGGTGTAATGAGATAATGATAAAAAAAACAATCTAGCAGCAAAAGGATGAACTAGTGTATAAGTAGTAATGTAAAAAAAAAGAACCAGCTGGGTACTCAAGAAAAATCAATTTCTAAAAGCCAAAACCTTCA
>NW_017567111.1:2167130-2170240 GCF_001661255.1 Hansenula anomala
CTTCAACAAACACCAAACGAATCTTAGCAGCTGTAGAGATTTCTGTGATCCATCTCATTTGCTTTGGAGATAACGATGACTGGGAGTGAAATAGTTGAACTAACGGCTTATGATCACTTTCAACAACGATCTCTAATGATTGATCAATAAAATATTGAAATTTGTTTAAAGCCCATTTGATAGAATATAATTCTTTCTCAGTGGTGGACCAATTGCGTTGGAAACTATTGAGAGCTTGAGAACGAAAACCAATTGGAAAATAACAACCATTTTCTTGCAATTGTAACAAAGCAGCACCAACAGAATGATTACTTGCATCACATGCTAATTTCAATGGTTTACCAGCTTGATATGGATGTAAAGTGAAAGCAGAAAGTTCCAAACTTTTCAATTTCTCAAAGATTTGTTGATGTTCAGAAGTCCATTTAAAAACAACACCTTTTTTCAACAACTGATGGAATGGTTCAGCTAACTCAGCAAAACCTGGGAGAAACTTATGAACATAAGCCAAATGACCAAGATACCTTTGAAGTTCAGACTTAGTAAGAGGTGGTGGACAATTCTTGATAAGAGAAGCAGTTTTATCAGAAGGAGAAATTGAAAGAACACCATCATTACCAACAAAAAAATTGTGCCCCAACCATTTTACTTCTTTCGCGAAAAAATTGGATTTTGATAAATTGACATGCAACCCATTTTCTTTCAATGTCAGCAAAACCTGTTTCACATTTGCAACATGGTCGTCCAATGAGTCAGAGACGATGAGAATATCATCCATGTAGACCCGGGCAAACTCATGATGTGGAAACAACAACTCACTAATCATACGCTGGAACAATTCTGGAGCGTTGACCATACCAAAGGCAAGCACCTGAAATTGAAAAAACCCAAATGGCGTTTTGAAAACTGTTGCAGCAGCAGATGAAGGTGTGAGTAAGATATGATGATAAGCAGCTGTGATATCAAGAGTGGACACATATTTACCGTGAAGATTCATGGTTAAGTCATCAAAAGTGGGAAGTTGAGCAGGGATAACAACAGTAAGTTGATTGAGCTGACGATAATCCACCACAAGACGTTTTTTGGAACCATTAGTAACAACAAAAGGAACAGAATAATGAGAGGTTGGTGGAACAGAAGTGATAAAACCTTGATGAAGTAACCTGTTGATTTCTTGTTGAAGGAAAGCTTGATCTTCAAAAGTCATATGAATCAATGGACGAGCAGAAAGATCTGAGATGGGTGAGTGAAGAAGTAATTCATAATCATAAGGTGAAGAACGAGGAAGTGATGGTTCATCCTGAAGAATAAGGGGCAAAAATTCCTCATCAACTAGAGACTGAAAATTGGAAGAAGTGGCAACGGAAGAGGAAGATGGAGGAGGTGGAGGTTGATGTTGAGCCAAAAGAGCAGTGACGTCCAAATTATGGGAGGCAATGAAATCCATCCCAAGTGCCAATAACCCAGGTTTCTCGATGACCGCAAATGTGTGGTGGTATATCACCGACGAAGGCGTAATATCAGCCAATGTGAAACCAAGAGTAGCTAACAAGTTGGGTTCAGTATGGGATGTTGCTGTAACAGTGGAAACCAGACGATTGGGTTGAGTTGGATCTTGATAAACAAGTGCCTCCAATGTGTCAACAAGATCTCGGGAAATGAAAGAATCCGTGGAAGCTGTATCAATCAGAGCTGGCAGATGTGTACCATTGGCAAAATGTAACTCACAGGAAGGTAAAGAAGATTTAGCACCAAGAAGAGCAGTATGAAATCTGACAGCATGACGAGCATAAGGGGATTGAGCAGCAACGGAATCAGAACCAGAGTGTGAGGAAGATGATGAAGCTGGAGCAACAGGAGGTGAAGAATGAGAACGTGAAGCTGGAACAACAGGAGGTGAAGAATGAGGACGTGAAGCTGGAGCAGCAGGAGGTGAATCATTCTTCAAAGAGATAACAAAACCATCCAGATGACGCATACGGGCAAGTTCAAAAGCCAAAAGATTAAAATCTTGATAACGTGAAGCCAGTTTTCTAAAATAAGTCTTCCGTTTAACAGATCTCAAACACCCATAAGTAAGAAGAGTCTCCATATATGAGGAACAATCACTAACAAATGACAAATAGTAGTCTTTGGACATTTCAGTAAACAATTGACGCAAGGCAGAAGAAGATAAAACCAAAGGGACCTCAGAAACGTAAAACACTTTTGCATGGGTGACATGGCTCTCAACTTGTTCGTCTGACAGTTTGTGTGCTAACAAAAAACGTTTGAGTTGAGTCACATTGTGAAATTTGTGCAGGTTGTCTTCCAAAGAGTGCATAATTGGTACATTGGTGTCTGGGAGAGCACGCACAAGAGCAGCAAAAACGGAGGAGGAATCAAAAGATGGTGACTTGGAGTGAACCACGGGGATAAACCGATTTAGAAACTCATTGATGGAAGGCTGGGATTTCAAATCAAATGAGGCAAAGTAATAACGCACTGGGTTAGAGCGTGATGGGAACAAAAACAATTGAGAAAGAGCACGAAAACTTGACATCAAGAAAGAGTGAGATGGTGAAGGTAAAGTTTGAGTCTGATTGAAGGTACCTTGACTAACAATTTTAACGGTGACTTGGTTGTTGGAAGATTTGCGTGATTTTGAGGGCCAGATCTTGACATAAACCCAATAAAAGACCAGAAACCAAAAGATAAGCTGAAAATTGAGATGACCATAGATCCAAACTAAAAGATGATAATAATCCTGAGTGTGAGTGTTGACTTTTGCAATAACACGCGAAGAATCAGCAATGACAGTCCGAATAGAGTCATATTCTTTTGGAGTAACAACCTTCATCATGTGTGACAAAATTAAAGAAGCTATTGAACTAGTGACAACTCTCAAAGATGTCCAAATGGCAGCAGAATTTATCTTCATAATGTCTAATCCAACACTTAATTTGAAAAAGATGAGGTAAAGAAAATCAGACCAGATAGAGTTGAAAGTAACAGTTGATTGATTAGAAGTCACAGCAGCAAAGGTAGCAGAAGAATTAATAGAGTGTGAAGCACGAAGGGAAATATCAATACTGGATGTAACAAGAGCAGTAGTTGGGTGCGATGGTAAC
>NW_017567111.1:2170319-2230146 GCF_001661255.1 Hansenula anomala
AGAAAAAGATAGAGGTAAAGAAAATCAGACCAGATAGAGTTGAAAGTAACAGTTGATTGATTAGAAGTCACAGCAGCAAAGGTAGCAGAAGAATTAATAGAGTGTGAAGCACGAAGGGAAATATCAATACTGGATGTAACAAGAGCAGTAGTTGGGTGCGATGGTAACACTTTATTTAATCCTATAGCGGCTGAACGCGTTAAAAGATTGGTACGACTCTCCATGTATAAATATAACTTCGAATGATTTATTAAAAGAGTTCAACTATATAAAAAGGAGCTAAACTAGATTGTTATATAGATCTCATTTGAGGCACTAACGTGAGTCAATACTTCCTTTGATGACTGCATTAGGAATAAACAATGGAAGAATACTTTACCGAATGATTCATGATTGTACCATTGGATGCCCAAATGGGATGTAGACAATGGAGTATTTGGTATAGTAATACAAAATGAAAAACAAAAGTGAATGTATTATAATAGTACTTGTAATTTGAAAGTTAAGAAATTATGTTAAAGCTAGTTTGTGTAGTAAATTAGATGTCTGTATGCCTACAATAAGTGTACTCAATGAAAAAATTGGATTAATGTTTTATTGAATATAAGGCTAGAAGTCTTGATTTAAAAACTTACGTCTCAGCTGCTTGATCAACAAAGATGCTGCATGGGACGTATAATATTACTTTAATATTTGATATATATTATATGATCATCATGATATTGTATTAACATAATATTTAAGAAGCTTATATTAATTAATTCAAATAATTAATAGTACTATATAAAAACTTACTTAATATATGTCTCCCACTCGACGTAATTAATAATTTTTCATTGATGGTATCGCAAACAAGTTTTCAATATGTCTACTGTCACAATACTGAAATATAGGTCAGGCTGATTGAAATGCTTATAAAATAGTACAAGTACCAGCTTATATGCTTAAAGCGCTCTCTTTTATAGTAAATTTTCGATGAAACGGCCAAGTATTTTCCATGGTGAGAAACGTATGATTTTTCCCCAATATGGTGATGATCAGGCAGCACGTTGTAATTTCTATTTCTTTCCAAGCTGATAATGGAGATAGGCTGCTCGCTGGCTGCATCGATTGATCAATTAAAAAAAAAGAAAAAAACTGAACTAGAGAACGTAAAAAGAAACAAAGATATTTACACCCAGCTACACTCTGAGGTCTGGAGATTTCAAAGTGAAAACACTGGGTTGATTATTCTCAACTCATTTCTACCAGACTGAATAGTAAATAGCCCCAACTTTTACTACTCAACTATTATCTATTGTTGTGATACGTGTTTTGGTTATATTGATTACCTCTTGATGACTAATAATCATGAGTATCTGACTAATCACGGTTTGCCCACGAGTTTTTCTTGCAAGGACCACAGAATTACCGAATCCGGAATGTGTCTACTCGTTATAACGTTTTGTAAAATTCAGATGTAGACCAATATTCAAATTACAACATGTCAAATCATTGAATTGATGAGTTCAATGCTCCAGATTTAATATCCAGTGAATGGTTATGGTGAATTTTTCTGAGAATATGGTATGATGAGTGGGGGTGGCGACTGGTTGGTTTTTTGAGCAGCTTTTTTGAGCAGCTAGCAGCTCAACAATATTATGATGATGTTTGAGAATTATAGGAACGATTGGTTGAGAAATGATACAAATGCGAATATTAGCTGGTGGTGATTGTGGTGGTGATATTACACTCATTTATACGATTCATTGACTACTTAAACCTTTAATGATGGCTGTTTCATTATTGGTTGTTGGATAGTGTTTTTTAGTATCAAAACTGGCTTGGTTAATGATTTCGAAAATGTGGATTGTTTCATTATTTTGGTTGTTTCAAACAATTTTAGCAATTGATTATAGTGACGATGTTTACAACACTTTGTTTAAATTAACTTATTATCCAAAAATCTCTTATTGTTCATATGAACCAACATTTCATCCAGGCCCTTTAGAAGATGCATGTCCAAAAATTGAATTTTGTGAAAAATCATCAAGTACTGAAATTGAAGAAGTTGTTCGTCCTGATGTGTTAGATAAGGAAATTAGTGGAACTTCATATATTGCAATTGATCATTCCAAAAGAAAAGTTTATGTTGTGTTTAGAGGTACTCTAAGTCCAGGTGATGCATTAACTGATATAACTTTTTTGCAATGTCCTTATGTTCCAGTTTTAGCTAATGGTGTTAAATATGAAATGTTTTCAAATGTTTCAAAACCTGAAGATGTTGTGGAGACTTTGAATTCCAAATCAAATGATTTTAAAAAATTTGATTGTGAAGATTGTATGGTTCATTGTGGATTATATGTTGAATTTACAAAATTTATTGGTGAAGTTTTCGAAACTGCTCAACCTTTTTTAGATAAAGGTTATGAATTGGTTGTTACTGGTCATTCACTTGGTGGTGGGTATGCCCTTTTAGGTGGGTTGGAATTTTTAACTAAAGGTTATGATCCATTATTAGTTACTTATGCTTCATTAAGAGTTGGTGATCCTGTTTTCAATGAATGGGTTGATAAAAAATTTCATACTGATGAAAATGTTGAGATTTTAGCTAATGGTGGTGATTTACCAATCCCTTCATTTTCAAGAGTTTATCAAGAGACTGATATCGTACCAAGATTACCACCTGTTTTACCAGGTATTGCTAAATATACTCATTCTGGAATGGAGTTTGCAATTACAAAAGTTCGTTTACCTCATGAAAAGGAGAATGTTTTATTTAAAGGTGCTTCTAATAATTATGCTAATGATGGGATTGATTTCAAATTCCAACCTGGGATTTTATTGCCATATTATCAACATACTCATGAATTTCAAAGAATTTCATGGCCATGTGATGATTCTGATACTCCATTTCCATAAGGTGTTTTCATCGTATAATAAATTCACCAGTTTGTGTAATGTATTTAACACCTTTATAAGGCTTTATATCATTTAAACCTCTTGTAATTTTCAATGAATCCACTCTAATACCACTTGGTAATGCACCTTTATTTGAATATGAAATTGAAATTGATTTAGGAAATACAGGATCTATTGGTGTTTTTTCATCTGTATCTTGATAAGTTTCATCATCATCTGTTTTTTCAACAATACCACGTAATATTGGATTTATACCTAATGAAATTATTGGATCAAAGATCCATTCAAATTTACCATTTGATTTTGTTTGGAAATCACCATGACTTAATCTCAATATCTTGATTGTATAATCATGATTTGTAAATAATTGAATCTTTAAATTTTCCAATTTTGAAACATTTTTGAAAAAATTTATATTTAATGAAATTTCAAATTCATTTTTCTTCAAACCTAATCCAGTTTTAAAATCTGGATTAATGAATCCAATATTTCTTTGGATCTTATTAGTTGGATAAGAATCTAAATCAATCGTATAATTCATTATAGTGGATTTCCCATCTGGTGGTATAAATGATAATGTTCCTTCATTATTTATCCATTTATCAGTTCGTACACATCTATGAAGTGATGGAACTCCAAGGTAATGACCATTCAAATTCAAATAACACAAGATCTCTGGGACCCCACTAAGATGGGATGTAAAATCAATTTCACCATGAATTCTTGCAACAGTGGGTATTAATTTTTGATGATGGAAAGATGTTGAAGAATTGTAAATATTTGATGATTTCCCACTAGTTTTCTTGTTTTTCTGTTGATGAGGTGTCAAGATAACATTGATTGTTTCTTTAATATCAACAAATAATTCATTATTAGTATATTTAACATTTGAACTTCTCCATGGTAATTTTTGTTCTGATGATGAATTTCTTGGTTGATTTGCAAATGAATTATGAGATGATGACGATGAATAACTCTTTGCCAATTGGTTTGTTGTTTGTAAGATTTTACTTCCTAATGAAGATTTG
Organism: Hansenula anomala; assembly: GCF_001661255.1. NCBI lineage: Eukaryota > Fungi > Ascomycota > Saccharomycetes > Phaffomycetales > Wickerhamomycetaceae > Hansenula > Hansenula anomala. The sequence goes on from NW_017567111.1 coordinate 2,174,249, forward strand.
AATGGGACTAAATCTTTCAAGGTATTATTATCTGTAATGTATGGATATCCACCTTCCAAAATTTCTTGCATAAGGTTACACATAATATCATAATTTGCTTCAATTTTCAAGGAATTTAAAGGGTGTCCAAAATAATCTTGTAATATTTCCAAAATTCTATCAAGAAATCTGAAGATGAAGTTTGGATTTATTATTGACACGTTATTTTCCTTATTTTCACCATCGTCTTTTGATTCATCATCTTTAAAACTTTCATCGTCGTCATCATCGCTAGCATCTGGATTCAAACTTTTGAGACTTAGACTTTCCTGAGCTGATAGGTTTTCCACTAAAGCATAGATTGTGATCTTTTCATTAATCAATTTATAAATTGTATGGATTTTGGAGATTTCCACAATTGAACTATTATGAGAATTTGAGTTATAACTCTGAGCCCCGATCCCTTTGATTGCAGATAAGATGGTTTTCAAATTAGGGGAGTTTGCACTAGTTGGATATTCGAATATTAAAGTACTAGAAGGGGTGTTAGTATTAAATCTCGTCATTGATCAACATCCAACAAACATACTCTCGATCATCAGCAATATAGAGACCTTCAACAGTGGCCATTTCTTGAGCAGCAGAAACAAAACGACAACAACGACAAACAGAGGGAAAATGCAATTGAGCAATATGGAAACACGCACACGGAACGATTTGTGGTATTCTTGTTGTCTTCTTTTGGTTGTTGTTGTCAATGGCAAAAAGTGTCAGCGTTTTCAATTCCAAAAACTGAACGAAAACTGGTTCGGCCACTGCGCTGATAGGTGATAGGTGAATTTTACATAGTGAAAATGTAATAAAGAAACTAGTTTTATAGTGGAATCATGGTTTTTCTGGTGTTTCTACTGCTTTATTTCACATATTAACATTATTATTATTATTCTTTGCATAAAAACCCATTATTAAACAAAAAAAAAGAAGAAAACGATCTATTTACGTGGAGCTGAATCACTAGAGTTGTCATCAACAACACCGACACCATGAGAAGCTCCATTCTTTTCATTTGAACCAGCAAGACTATCATCTTCTTCAGCTGCTAATTTGTGGATATCAACATCCAATTCTCTAGCAACTTTTTCTTCAACATTGGAAATATCAATCAACCCATAAATGGAAATGGTGATTAAACCTAAAACACCAGCAACACATGAAAACACAAATGCAACATAACCTTTAGCAGTGAATCCAGTTGGAACTGCTGGAGCTTGAACATTTTCACCTGTTAAGTCCAAGAAATTTGTGTTTGCAGCAGCATTAGCATTGATACTAATGTTCAAGTTTTCACAAACTGCTTTATGGTTTTCAGTTAATTGTTGAGAAGGATTGTTTTGAATATCTGCTGGACTTTCAATCAAGATTAAACCTAAACCTTGCTCTAAATGCCAGTCAACATGACAATGGAAGAACCAAACACCTGGGTTATCGGCTTTGAATCTTAAAACCATGTTTGAATGACCATTAACATGGACAGTATCTCTCATCATTGGATAATGTGGGAATTCTGGATGATCATCAGCATTGTATGGAACAATATCAGTGGCATCTTCGGTACCTGAGTAAGTATCTCTATCAATCAATTGGAAAACATGACCGTGTAAATGGAATGGATGTCTACCAGTATCGTTATTGTTGATGATAATTTCCACAATATCATTTTTACCTAAAACATAAGCATGGGTGTTTGAACCATAGATTTCAGCATTTGTAGCTAAATCACCAGCAGCTAAAACAGTCATTAAAGTTGGAACTTTTGGTGCAGTATAAGTTAAATTGTTGAAAAAGGCGTAATTGATACCATTCTTCAAATTATCCATAACAACTTCCAAAGTAATAGTTAAATCTGGTTCATCATATAATTCAGTCTTATTAACTGGAGTCAAGTAAAAATCATCTAAATGATCATCATAATCATCAATGGTAACTTCTGAAACTTCTTCATTGCTGGAAGAATAAGATAAAGTGTTTGTAGCATTAACCATCAAATCAGCAGGTTGAAGATCCAACATACCAACATCACATAATTGCATGATGGCATAGTTCTTTGAAGTATCTGATTTGGTTCTTAATAAGAAAGTATAACGTTGAGCAACTGAAATATAAATCATATTCGTTGAGTTTTTCTCCACTGGAACACCATCAACTTCAATAACTTCCAATTCATGATCTTCAATATAGAAATAATATGAAACAAACCCACCAATATTGATCAATCTAACTAAATAAGTAGTATCTGGTTGAACTTCCCATGTAACATTTCTAGTATTGTTCATCAAGAAATTTTGAGGAATTGGTTCAGCACCTGTTGGATTGAATTTATTTAAGAAAGTTGGTAATAATTCATAAGAAGTTTTATGATACCATTCATTTAAAGTGATTGCAAGTTCTTGATCATAATCTTTACCTTGTTTATAAGGATAATCAGGGTCATGAATGATGAATAACCCTCTCATACCGTCCATATATTGACCACTTGTATGAGAATGATACCAATAAGAACCATGTTGTTCAGTGACGGTAAAGTTGTATAAGAAAGTTTGACCAGGACCAATTGGACATTGAGTAACCATTTCAGGACCATCCATTTGATTAGTTCCTGGTTGGAATAAACCATGGAAATGTAATGAAGTGTTTTTATCATCAAACCCATTAGTTAAATAAACTTGAACAGTATCACCTTTTTGCACTTGAACATCTGGCCATGGGAATTCACCATTACATGTAATGATTCTTCTCATGTTACCAGTACCATCTAAATCTCTTTCACCATAACCTGTAGTCCAGTTGAAAACATGAGTTTCAGCTGCAACTAATGTTGAAGCAAATAATATGGTTGAAGTTAAAACGTTTGTTAAACTAACCATTGTGAATGTATAATGATGATTTCAACCAGGGAGTAAAACTTCATTCATTCAGTCTCAATTGAACAAATTCAAAAGAATTTTCTTGAGTTATATACCAATTAACAAAGCTACAACACCAACGACATCCTTGATGCAAAATTTAATTTGGAGGCAGCTCAAAACTTCTTTTTCTTGCATGAGACATAAAGATTATAAGGCCGATCCCAAAATAAGATGAGAAACGGTTGCAGCAGAAAAGAAGAAACGATTGGGGGATTGGACAAGGAGGGAACTAGTTTGAAAGGATATGATGATGGTGAGCCAATGGTTAATGAATCTACGTATAAACTCTCTTTCCAACCAATTTTCTAGCTCTATTGTCGGTGCTTTTTGTATGGTTTGTCCTGGTTCTACACAAGCTTTCAAAGCAGGTTCTTGATTCTTGGACACTTTGCCATGCAGCAGCACCAGTTTGAATTTAATCAGATTGATCAGTTGTGTAGAGAACCGGAATCGTGTACGACTATTGTGTTTAACCATTTTCAGCCAATCCTGTGCTGTTAAATTGCAGGAGATGTCCTTGTTTTCCTGTTGGGACATCTTAAGGTTATCAGATGAATCAGCTACAGCTAGCCAAGTCAACGGTTTTAAAGTGAAGGAGACATAAAGGGATTGGTCAATCAGTATTAGAATGTCATCTAATAACCTAGTTTCTATCTACCAATTCATAACCTGGATTCCTCACTCTTTCCCAGTCAATCTTTAACCGGCTGATTCCAGAACCCTTTCACTCTTTATCAGATTCATCAACTCTAAAAGGTTTTGTCCGTGGATGCATCGAAAAGTGGACGTTTAATTCGACTAAAAAACACCTGGAAAAAAAAATTTTCAACATGACTCTGCAAAAAATTAAGCTTATTTCGAATACCAAGAATCGTTTCAACGAATCAACCAAAAGAAACAGGCTTAAAATTCTCAATGTTCCTGGCTTTGTTAGGTTGCCTCATGAAATCATTCCACTCGAGCACTACAAATTATCAGCTACGCATACACCCTTGAAATTTCCTTACAAGCCTGGTAAAGAACCACACAAGCAACAAGAACCCTATCCAATTGGATAAATGTATCTTTGAGTGTAGTACCAATTGGTTTTCTTCCCAATTCACCAAAGTGATCTTTGATATCATTAAAATCAGTTCAAAATTGTCCACCCAAATTCCAATCCTCGCACAGAAAAACTGCCCACTGATTGGCTCAAATGTGGGAAAAACACCGACACTTATTTCCTGTTTTGGGCATGTCTGGACAATTCACAACTGTATGTATAAACTCAAAGTTGTAATAATTTTTATCTGATTGATCAATCAACTGAAAAAGGGCTCGTAAAGTACATATAGCATTGTTGAAATATTTAGATCATCATCATCATGATTCATTGGCTTGTTGTAACAGTTTCCTGGATCTTGATTACTTTAAATCTTAAGTGAATCTGTGTCTTCAATTTCTCAACTTACTGAGCGTGCCTCAGGTGTGAAGTGAACGGCCATTTGGAATAACTAGTATGAGAGTTGAAGCCCAAGAAGACTTCCAAGTGTTCCACTTATATCCATCAGCCTGTTGGTGTGTATAATTAACGCACTGATCTTCAACTTACTCACACATCTATTCATCGTAAACCAATTAAAAGCAGACCCGTTAAAGATCTTTGAAATTAGGCTAGTGATCGTTGGATCAGGTTCATGGGTCACCGACAGGATTGGAAACAAGAGCTACTACAAAATATTTGGGGATATCTCATTCCTTAAGTACTGATCCAATTTAATTGCTCATGAACTTCATCTTTCAATTGTGATCTACTTTGTGTACTATTTGAGTCGATTTATTTGCTCAAGCCTCGCTAATGCTGAATCCAATGTGCACTACCAATCATAAGTACCCACGATCTCTTGAACACCTTCTTGGTTCTTGGCCCTAACTCCTAGGTTCGCATACTACGTACAAATGTATTCAAATTTCACACCTATAATTTTTTTTCCCTATACAAGGTCGTAATTGTGACAATAACGAGGGTGTAATTCACGTGATATTTTAGTGTACACGTGACATGTCACGTTTTCTGTCATTTTTTTTATAAACTTCCTCGAGGTTTGCTTTAAAACCACCCAAAAAAACATGACACATTAAACTAACTTTACACAGATTCATTCATATCTTTGATCACCTTTATTATGATATAACCAATATGTCAAATTCTAAAATCACTAGTTTGATCAAAGATAACCTAAACGTTTTCTCAAAACTACAATATTTCACTAAAAGAGGTCATATCAAAACAGGTACTGTTAAATCTCCACCAGTTGTTAATCATGGTTATAAAAGATCTACTGCACCAACTGCTTTACCAATTTCTAAAATATTAACTACGAAATTATTCCCATTATCAATAAATGAATCATTCCAAGATTATATAAAGAGGAAAGATATGGATATTGCACAAGAGAATCTATTAAGTCTGTTAAAATGTCATGGTTCAGTTGAAGATTTTAGAATTTCAAAACTATTGAAAATTCAAATTGATGATGATGGGAATTATATTAATGAATTTGTTATATATCCCAAGAATGCAAATTATTCAGAATTAAATCATTTTGTATTGATTCATGGATATGGTGCAGGGTTGGGATTTTTCCTTAAAAATTTTGATGAAATTAGTATCAAGAAAAATTGGTGTATTCATTCAATTGATTTATTAGGTTATGGTTGTTCATCACGTCCAATTTTCAATTCTAAAACATCAATCGAGGAATATTTTGTGGATACTTTAGAAAAATGGAGAATAAGTAGAGGTATTGATAAAATGTTGATGTGTTCTCATAGTTTAGGTGCATATATGAGTTTACTCTATACAATGAAATATCCCAAGCATGCTCAAAAACTATTATTAATCTCACCAGCAGGGATCTATAAACCTTTGGATTTGAAATTGAATATACCTGTTTGGTTTAATTATCTTTGGGAACAAAACATTTCACCATTTTCTTTAGTTAGAAATACTGGACCTTTTGGAAGTTTAATAACATCAGGTTGGACATCAAGAAGATTTGCCAAATTAACTTCAAGGGAGCAATTTTTTTTACATAAATATACTTATTCAATTTTCAATGCAAGAGGTTCTGGTGAATATTATATGAGTCAAATCTTGGGAGCTGGTGGTGTTCCCAAACTACCAATAATTGAAAAAATTGATCAAATAACTTGTGATACAACTTGGTGTTATGGTGATGAAGATTGGATGCCAAAAGAAGGTGGGTTGAAAAGTATTGAAAAGATTAAACAAAATACTGATTTCAATAGTGAGTTTAAAGTCTTTGATAATTCTGGTCATCATATCTATTTAGATAATTATAAACAGTTTAATGAGTTTATCTTGGAAGAGATGGACACTTATGAAAAAACATATATATAGAAATAATATTCGCATAATTATACATATTCGGTTTGGTTTCAAAAATGTAATTTGGATATATAAATATCATATATTGACTCATGAGAAAAAACAATACAAAACAACAAAAAGGTTCAAACCTTAAAAGACAAAATGATTGAAAAAAGGGAGGAAAATTAAAATAACAAAATGACATAAAAACGTGTGATTGATAAAGTTCATGGTTAATTCAAGAACGAGCATAAGCTTGATCAACTTCTTTCTTGTTAGCTTCCAAAATCTTCTTTCTTTGTAATTTTTGTGCAGATGTAACAAATCCATTTTGTGGAGTCCATTCTTCATCAGAGAACACTAAACCAGCAATTAATTCGATACCATTTAAACCTTGAGATTTAGCAGTACTAACTAAAGCTTTTGAAACTTTATTAACTAATTTAGGTTCATGTAAAGCCTTGTGAATATCATCACTTTCAGATTTGATTAAACCTAATTCCAAAGCTAATGATTTGATTGCAGTTTCATTTGGAACAACAATACCAACTGGTTTAGCATGGTTTTGATCAGCATAAACACAAATGTTTTGAACATAAGTATTTGAACGATATACTGATTCCAGTTTTTCCAATGCAATATATTCACCATTCAAAGTTTTAACTAAATTCTTTTTACGATCAATGATTTTCAATTGACCAGTTTTAGTCCATTCACCAATATCACCAGTTTTAAACCATCCATCTGGATCGAAAGAATCTTTAGTTTCTTTTTCATTCTTGTAATATTCTGGAGTAACTGGATAACCTCTAATCCAGATTTCACCTTGATCGTTCTTTGCATAATAACCAGCATCTGCAACATCAACTAATTTAACAGTGATGGACCCACTTAGGGCACCTTGAACATCAAATTCAAAATCATCTGGGTGAACAACTGTAGTGTTAGCAACAGTTTCAGTTAAACCGTAACCAATCAACATTGGACATAACAGATTTGAAATGAAAATTTGAGTATCTTTTGAAATTGGCGAACCACCATTCAAGACAAATCTTAAATTACCACCAGTTGCTTGTTTAACTTTTTTGAAAATAAAATTATCAATTAAATAAGTTGAACCAGGAACTTTCCAATTTTTCAATTTATAATTATAACAACCCCAAAATAATTTTTGAGTTAAAGCAGGTTGTTTAGCTATTTGTGCCATAATACCTTTTTTAATTGTTTCCCAAACAGCTGCAACTGCAACCATGATTGTTGGTTTAAAAGTTTTAATATCACCTGAACAATTTCTAGTTGAAGTATCAGTTAAAGTCTTGACATTGGCATAACCAATTGTACCATTCCAATAAAATGCAATCAATTCAAAAGCTAATTCGAAAATATGAGCTAATGGTAAAAATGCAATGATACGATCTTTTTCATTAATTAATGAACGATCAATAATAAAAGAAACACCTGCAACACCAGATAAAATATTTTCATGTGTTAAAACAACACCTTTTGGATCACCAGTTGAACCTGAAGTGTACATAATACATGATAGATCTGAAGCTGATGGTGGATTAACTGGAGTATCTGGGGAATCTTTACCCATTTGATGAACTTCATCTAATGATACGATTTTGATATCTGGTCTAACTTCAAGGATCTTATCGACTGCAGATTTAGCTTCTTGATATAATTCACCTTCTTGTCTTTTATCCTTTGGATCAATTGGTTCTGAATGGATAATGAATTTGATATCTTTAGCTTTTTGTAAAGGATTGATCAAAGCACTTAATAAATGATTATCAGTAAAGATAGCATTTGATTCAGTTTGAGTTAAAGAAACTGTTAAACCTTTTTCACCTAAAGTATCATAAGCAGTAACAACTGGAATAGCTTGAGATTGAGAAGCTAAGAATGTTTTCATCCATTTATGAGAAGTTGATGCAAAAATGTGTAGTTTATGTTCACCACTTGGTTTCAAACCCAATTGAATCAAACCACGACCATAATCATGAACATATTTGTTCAATTGTTTATATGATTCATATTTATAATCAGTTAATTCATAAAATAACCAAGTTTTTTCAACCTCTTGTTCTTCACCATCAACCATCTTTTTAACCATTTTCTTCTCTTTATGGACTTCAACGATATCTCTGTAACCGATTGCATGACGATCGCCACCTTTGTTGAAAGCTTCCAACATGAATTCATAGATTGTGTTTGCTTTATAACCGACTGGTCTTTTGATTGGAGTATGATCTTTTAATTTAGCATTTCTTCTTGGGGCGGTTTCACCAGCTCTTTCTGGCTCAGCCACTGGGACATTGACTAGATGGACCATCGTGTATTATGGATTGAGGACCTGATTGCTTTGTGTAGCTATTGTTTTGCCTTCAAAGAAGAGAAGGAAGTTGAAGATTCAAGAAAAATTTAATTCCGAAGAAATTTGAACAACCAAAAAGCTGACGTCTGTCGATTGCCGAATGTAAACAAGCTTGACCAAATTTGAAGGGGATTATGATATGGTTTTGAAAGGGTTTTAAAGTGGAAATATAGAGATTGTATTAGTTTATTATGTTATCTATTAGCTAAAAGTCGATTCAAGTGACACAATCTTGATCGTTTTTTAGTGTGATTTCTAGCGAGTACATGAGCTACAAGAAATAATCAAACGCGTCACGAGGCTCATTGGAAATTTGACACCAAAATATTGATCACTTGTATGAGAATATTTTAAAACGGCAGCCATACAGCCAAAATTGACACAATATAGTCAATTGTGGTATCAGATGATTCTGTGTTTGTGCAATTGTTATTATCTTCGGCATTCAATTTGACACAACACTAAACTCTACTCAAAGCCAGAATTAGATCTCCTTGGGCATTTCATCAATTTGACACTTTATTCATGTCACTGTACATCAAAACTATGGTAATCCCGGCTGTTTAACCCATCTGAAACCAGCTTTCTTTTCTAGTTCGTCAAAGTTGAACTTTACAATTCAGTGTCTGCCAGAGCGCCACGGGCAATGGCAAAGTTGTTGGGTCTGTGTTTGCCCAACAAATCTCACGAATTTCCAGATCGAGTCGCGAAACGGGGAAATGCGCCATTTGCGAGAGGGGAACCAATAACCTTTCCTGATTGGGCTAGTTACCAACTTTGGAAAAATTCAGTTTTGAGAGAGGGTAATAATGAATCTTATTGATTAGGTAATCATTCGTGTATTATGTAATCTTTGGACTTTTTTTCTATAGGATAAAAAAATTTAGAGGCGCCTTTAGTAAAGAGATGAGTTTATCAAGTCTTCATCACATATCTGCAAACAAGCAATGACCACTCCATTGGTCAACAAGAGAAAGATCACAGATGGTCTAACTGTCACCTCAAAGGTCTTTGTGAGATCAAGAAATGGGAATGCTTCCAAAATTGTCAGAGAACACTACTTGAGAAATGATATACCATGTTTATCCAAGAAGTGTAACAAATGTTTCCAAATTTTAACTCCAAATGCTCAAGGCGAATTGCCAAAGTTTATCCTCAGTGAAGACCCATTAAACATTAAAGCTCTTGGTGGTGCCCATTATGTCATTGTCGATACAAATATCATCTTGCAAGCTATTGATTTATTGGAAAATAATGCAATTTTTTTCGATGTTATAATCCCACAAACCGTTTTAGATGAAGTTAGAAATAAAAGTTTCCCAATATATACAAGAATAAGAACTTTATGCAAAGATAATGATAAGAGATTTATTGTTTTCCATAATGAATTTAATGAAGAAACTTTTACCAAAAGATTAGATAATGAAACTATAAATGATAGAAATGATAGAGCTATAAGAAATGTGGCAAAATGGTTTCAATCTCATCTTGATGATAAAATCAAGATGGTTTTAATAACAAATGATAGATTAAACAAAGAAGCTGCTTTGAAAGATAAAATAATAACTAAAACTTTACATGAATATGTTGATTTATATCCAAATGGTGAAAATTTCAAAGATTTGATTCCAACTGAAGATTCTTTCAAACCAAGAGAACAATCAACAACAATTTACTATAAAGATTATTATCCAACTTCAAGATTAATGGGTGGTTTGAAAAATGGTACTTTATATCAAGGTGCTATTAACATTTCTTCATATAACTTCTTGGAAGGTGAAATTACTATTCCAACTTTACCAAAACCTCTATTAATCTTGGGTAATGAAAATTTAAATAGATCTTTCAATGGTGATTCTGTTATAGTGGAATTACTACCGAAATCTAAATGGAAAAAACCTTCAACAATGATTATTGATGATGAAAATTTGAATTCAAATGATGATCCAGAAAATGATGATGTCACAGAATTAACGGATAAAGAAAGAAGATTATTAACACAAGATGCAATAAGTACTCAAAGTAATGATCAAGATGAATTGCAACCAACAGGTCGTGTTGTTGGTATTGTGAAAAGATCTTGGAGATTATACGTGGGGCAAATTGTTGCAAACTCTGTTTCAAAATCTTTAACAAATTCTGCAAAATCTTGTTTTGTTAAACTAATGGATAAAAGTTTACCAAGAATTAGAATTAAAACAAGAAGAGCTCAAGAATTATTGGGTAAAAAAATCGTTATTGCTATTGATTCTTGGAATACAACTTCAAAACATCCAGAAGGTCATTTTGTTAAATCTTTAGGTGAAAGTGAATCCGTTGAAGCTGAAACTGAAGCTTTATTATTAGAACATGATGTGGAATATCGTCCATTCAGTAAAAACGTTTTGGATTGTTTACCAGAAGAAGGTCATGATTGGATAGTTCCTCAAGATTTACAAGATGAACAAGTTTTGGCAAAAGATCCATTATTACCAAAGAGAAAAGATTACAGAGATAAATTGATCTGTAGTATTGATCCTCCTGGTTGTGTTGATATTGATGATGCCTTACATGCAAAGCAATTACCAAATGGGAATTGGGAAGTTGGTGTTCACATTGCAGATGTTACACATTTTGTTAAAGCTGGTACTGCTTTAGATGCTGAAGGTGCTTCAAGGGGTACTTCTGTTTATCTTGTTGATAAGAGAATTGATATGTTGCCAATGTTATTAGGTACTGATTTGTGTTCTTTGAAACCTTATGTGGAAAGATTTGCATTTTCTGTTATTTGGGAATTAGATCAAGATGCAAATATTGTTAATGTTGATTTTAATAAATCAATCATCAAATCAAGAGAAGCATTTTCATATGAACAAGCTCAATTACGTATTGATGATCAATCAAATCAAGATGAATTAACAAAAGGTATGAGAGCTTTATTACAATTATCCAAGAAATTAAAACAACAAAGATTAGATGCAGGTGCTTTAAATTTAGCAAGTCCAGAAGTTAAAGTCCATATGGATAGTGAAACTTCAGATCCTGGTGAAGTGGAAATTAAAAAACTATTAGAAACAAATTCTTTAGTTGAAGAATTTATGTTGTTGGCAAATATCAGTGTTGCAAGAAAAATTTTCAATGAATTTTCACAAACTGCAATGTTGAGACGTCATTCACCTCCACCTTCAACAAATTTTGAAAAATTAAATGATATGTTGAGAATTCGTAAGAATTTATCAATTTCAATTGAATCTTCAAAAGCCTTAGCAGATTCTTTAGACCGTTGTATTGATCCAAATGATGATTATTTCAACACTTTAGTTAGAATCATGTCAACTCGTTGCATGATGGCTGCTGAATATTTCAGTTCTGGCTCTTATGGTTATCCAGAATTCCGTCATTATGGGTTAGCTGTTGATATTTATACCCATTTCACTTCACCAATTCGTCGTTATTGTGATGTTGTTGCTCATCGTCAATTAGCTGCTGCTATTGGTTATGAACCTTTAGATTTAACTCATAGAGATAAGCACAAGATGGAATTGATTTGTAAAAACATTAACAAGCGTCATAGAAATGCTCAGTTTGCTGGTAGAGCTTCAATTGAATATTATGTTGGTCAAGTTATGAAAAATAATGAATCTACAGAAACTGGATACATCATTAGAGTTTTCAGTAATGGTATTGTTGTTTTGGTTCCTAAATTTGGTGTTGAAAGTTTGATCAAATTAGAAGATTTAACAATCCATGTAAATGATGCTAAATTTGATGAAGCTGAATATTCATTAAATTTTAAAACAAATGATGGTGATAGAAGAACTGTTGCTGTCTTTGATAAAGTTCAAGTTGAAGTGAAGTCTGTTTTGGATCAAAGTGTTGGTAAACGTAAAGCTCAATTGATTTTGAAATAGGTTTAATAAACAAAGTGATTTAATCTTAGATTATTGTGGATCGTGTAGCATAAAATCATTTATACACGACTAATTCTTCAGTACTTGGTCGGAGATAACAAGTGTAAAATCCGTCATTTCGTTTTTTTGTGTCATTATGCTTCAACGTGTATTTTTGGACATATCCAGGGCAAGAATCCCTTGTTGAAGCTCATTCTTATCACTCGAATAACTCTAGAGACTTGAAATAGTATTCATCATCTTTTAGTTCTTAATAGAAGAAGCCACTTAAAAAGGTGGAAAAAGATCATTCCGATGACGCAATTCGCGAAGTCTCTAATTGGAAATTCTTTTTCGCCAAAACGCACCAGCCAATTCGCCTGACAGGAAAACACGAATGTACATAGTTTATGGGTAATCTAAAACAAATGCAATTGAACCTGTCGAGACTCGAGAGTATGAATCCTAAAGTCATTCAATAATTGAAGACTTTCCGCACACCCAATTTTCACGTTGAGCAATGCCTATTTCAAAATCTGTGCCAAAACGTCAAGGCTTGAAGATGAGTGTTCAAATCGGGTGTAATTTTTGGGCCCTTTTTTAAGGTCAACGAAAAAAAAATATAGAGTCGAATACGAATAATTAAAGTTATCGATTCGATCTTAAGTCCTTCAATAACAATATAAAAACTCAGAATTATAAATTACATGGCTTCAGAAACTCGTTCAAGTTCCTTACTGATCTGAGAGACTACAAGAATTATAGAAATCTAGAAGATCAGACCCACAAAATGGATTTGAATCAACCGTACAACAATTATACCACTGTCCCGTTGAATAGAGATGAGTCTCAAGAGTTAACAGCCAAAGAGGAAGCTTTGCTAAAAGAATACGAAATCAGAGAACAAGATAGATGGTTGCCTTTAGCCAATGGTGAGTTTCCCCTTTCACGATTCTTGAAATTTGAAGCTAACAAAGCGATCTAGTTGGCCGAGTTATGAAGACTGCATTACCATCTCATGCCAAATTATCCAAAGAATCTAAAGAGTGTGTACAAGAATGTGTGTCTGAATTCATCTCCTTCATCACATCAGGTGCTGTTGATAAATGCCAGGCTGAGAAGAGGAAAACATTGAATGGTGAAGACATCTTGTATGCAATGAATACACTTGGATTTGAAAACTATGCTGAAACTTTAAAGATCTATTTGGCCAAATATAGAGAGGTAAGTTTGATCTCAACCTTGGTTCTCTATTGTTGAATACTAACAATACCCTAACAGCATGAAAGATTGGAGGCAGATGAAAGAAGGGAAAAGGACAGAATGAAACGCCAACTCAGAAAGGAACGCAAAGAGCGTGAACGACGTGAAATGATGGCACGCTCAGGTGATGTTGACCAGGGAGCAATTTCTCAGGATAACACAAACTTTGATTCACTTGACGATGAAGATGGTGAAACTCCAATTGGTGGAGATGAGGTGGATGATGTTGACATAAACGACCTTCGATATGATATTGATAACCCAGCTATTGAACAATACGTATTGAGTGGAAATTCTAATGATATAAATGTTTATGATGAGAATATCAATTTTGAAGAACAAATTTGAGATTTATAGGCGCTCTATTTTTTTTGTTTTTGTGCCACCATTCTTGATGTTAACATGACTTTTGTGTTTGTGAAAGCTCTTGGGGCTCAAAGAAAACTAGAAAAACAAGCATTATTGATAGATGGTGTAAATGGTAAAGCCCAATCAACCTATCTAACAATATTGACAAAACGATGTTGATGAACCTAGTATTTGCATTTTTTGTGATTGGTGCCAATGCTGTTAATTTTGTTGTTCAGTTCAAACAAGATTTCACCTTTGATAATTTCTTCACCAAATATTATAACCAAAAAGAATCAATAGATGTTGCAAGTGCCCAAAGCTTAGGGTTCAAAGTGTTTGATATGGGCCTGTTCAAAGGGATAATGGGTGAATTCAATGCTGATATGATCAACTCATTGTACTATGATAAAAATATTGCTTCAATTTCCATTGATCGAGAACTAGTTTTGGCTGAAGTTCAGGAAAATGCACCAAAACATTTGGCAAGACTATCCCAAAAAGAAGCTTTGAAAAACAATCGTGAGTATAAGCATATTTTTTTTTTTGAATCTGGTCTAACCTTTAGCAGAAAAGTTTGATTTTGTTTATGACCCTTCAGGCGGTATTGGTGTTGATGTTTATATTTTAGATTCAGGAATCCATGCTTTACATTCTGATTTTTCTAGAAGAGTGACCAAAATTGCTGATTTCACTGGAGAAGGTGGTGGACAAGAAGACTCTGTTGGTCATGGTAGTTATATGGCGGGTGTTATTGGATCTGAGACTTATGGTGTTGCTAAAAAATCTAATCTTTTTGATGTTAAAGTCACCGATAAAAAGGGAAGAACAAAGTTATCTGCAGTTATTGGGGCATTGAGTTTGATTCTAGCTGATTCTAAAGTTACCAATAGACCAACGTTAGTTGTTGTTCCATTAATTATGAAGAAAAATGCAATCTTAAATGGAGCCATTGAGAGCCTTGTTAAAGAAGGTATTCCTGTGATTGTTCCAGCTGGTAACGATGGTAAACAGTCATGTAATTATTCCCCAGCAAGTGCCAAAGGTGCTTTAACAGTTGGTTCAATTGATGTTGAAACTGATTCAATCGCTAGTTTCAGTAATTGGGGAGCATGTGTTGATGTTTTCGCTCCAGGAACCAACATTAAAACCACAAGTAATCACAAGAATGAAGTTGTTACAAAAAGTGGAACCTCATTATCAACTGGTATTACGGCTGGATTGGTTGCATATTTCATGGGGATGGGTGATAGTGGTAAAGAAGCAGTTCAAAGAGTGATTCAATATTCTAACGCTGATAGTATTCCGGAAGAAAGCTTGAATTTCAAGCCATTAACAGCTAATAGAATTGTTTTCAATTGTGAAGGTAATCCAAATTGGGGGCCATCTTTTTAGATTATGATGGTTTCTAAGATTCCAATCCTGGGACGTTAATGTATAGAATTTCAAAAGTTTCCAAATGTTTTACACGATTTTTTTGCAAACTTTGTAATGTTTCGCGAAGGCTATAGCTTAAGCATGATTTTTGGCCGAATACAATTGATCAAATGATCAACATCACGTCTTATTTCAATCAAGTAATATCATTTGAATCAATTTACAACTCAAAAGTACAGGCAAAACAGCGGAATAATTTCTCGTAAACAATATTCTTTTATAATCGGATTTCGAAATGTCTATCTCGTAAATTTGATCGCGAGTGAAATATTAATTTATTCTTTTAGTTTGACTTTTTGATATCAAATGCAAAGGCCTTTATTTCTATAATTATATTGGAAGTAGTAGAAAATTTATGGCTTTTTAATGGAATAAGTTTTATCGTGCCAAGTGGCTTATACTTGTTTTTGCTTTAAATATTGGAGATCAATTATAGAACTTTGTCAAGGTTATAATTCCTAAATTACAGAACAAATGGAGGCTAAAATTTTTAGTTGAAAAAAAATTCCACTTTTGGTATTGAAACTTGTATCATTTCAAAGCAGAAGTGAGTTTGAAACTAATAACTTAGTATTCAAGTATTAAAATAATGGTTTTTTATTCTTTATCTTGTAAGGTATGTTTTTGTGACAAGCTGGGCGTGCTCCTACCGACCTTTTCAAAAACCGTTTATTTCCGCTGTACTGAAAATTTTGAATTAAATAATGCCACTGAATTTATTTTGTCCTCTTTAATGGGTCCCCTTAATTGTAAGTCTCAACTTGTTTGTTGTTGTGATATTTGACGTTTTCGACGAAAAAATGTTGACCAAGGTTATACTGATTACCCCCATGGTTGTGCTGAGTGATCCCCCTACAGCTAGCGAGACTCACCCAAGAGTGTAGGCAGAGACCCACTAAAAATTACCGACAACCTTTAGGGAGGGAGTCGCTAAAGCTAGCGGATGTCTTAGGGAGAGCCCCCCTAGAAGCTAGGCAGAAGAGTTGGGCGGGGCCCCCCTAAAGTTAGGCAGAGTTAATCATGGTTCGGCCACGGGGGTTTCAAAAAAATTCCGCGAAATTTCCTAATTTGGATTTTTCTACTCGTTATAATGTCTGGTAAAATTTGGAGATTGTGAAGTCTCGCAAAAGATTTGGAAAGAAATAGCTCCTGATTATGGCAAGATAAAGTTATCACAAATCCCAAAGATCCAGATAAGCATTTAAAAGACTTCTCTCTTTACATTGGGATAATCTGGAACACCAGAATTCAAAGAAGATGGAGTTCAATTGAACCTAAATTCGACGTTGCTGCTGTTCAAACAATGATAACGTCTTTCGCCAATCACAAATTAACAAATACAATTCGAAGAATTACTACCTTGGATCGTAAATTACAAGAAGAAAAATATTGAAATGATAGAAACCAGTTGTGACACAGCTTTATTAGCTTTTTTGATGCATCTAAGATTCAATTAGAATCACAAATTAGAGTGCAATTTTTTTTAGATAAGTGAATTTTTAAATGAGTAGAAGTGAAATAAACGTTAGTCATGTATACAAAAAAAAAGATGATGAGCTGTTTGATTGACCTTAATATTTATGATTTGAAAGCTCTGATCTTCAGTTTCCAAGAGAATGGTGAATTTGAAAATAAATCTCTACAATGTAAGTCTTCAAACAGTACTCCATAATAATTCAAATATAAACATATAAAAGAAAATGAATGAGAATCAATTCCTCAAGCCAGTGAGGAATAAAACATCAAGCTTATAATTTAGTAGCTGGTTGAGCTCTTTCAATAGTGGTAACATCATCATAAATCAAAGTTGTCAAGAAATCATGGTATTTCTTACCAGTAACATCATCTTTGAAATAATTGGCAGCTTCATAAAATTTATGACCAGATTTAGCATTTTTAGCTAAACCTTCAACAACTTCTTTTAATAATTTTGAAGTATATTCAGGAGTAATAGTAACACCTTTATCAGTCTTGGCTGCATGATGAACCCATTGATATAATTGAGATCTTGAAACTTCAGCAGTTGCTGCATCTTCCATTAAGTAATTAATTGGGACACAACCAATACCACGTAACCAAGCTTCAATATAACTTAATCCAATAACTAAATTAGCCTTAATACCATCTTCAGTGATTTTACCACCTTCAACAAAAGGACTTAATAAATCTCTTTGAGTGATTGGTTTATAATTTTCAATACCTTTTGGAGAATTGATTTGATTTGGTGTCAACATTTTTTTGAAAATTTCATTAGCAATTTCAGCTAAGGCAGGATGAGCAATCCAAGTACCATCATGACCTGCATTAAATTCACGTAATTTATCCTTTTTAACATTTTCCATGGCAATTTCATTTCTTTTTGGATCATTCTTAATTGGAATTTGAGCAGCCATACCACCCATAGCATGAACTTGACGTTTATGACAAGTGTAAATTAATAATTTGACATATGAAGACATGAAACCAACATTCATTGTAACTTGAGAACGATCTGGTAAGATGAATTCTGGATGATTTCTTAAAGATTTAATGTAGGAGAAGATATAATCCCAACGACCACAATTCAAACCTGCGGAATGGTCACGTAGTTGATAGATGATTTCATCCATTTGGAAGGCAGCTGGTAAAGTTTCAATTAAAACAGTGGCTCTAACTGTACCTCTTGGAATATTGATATAATCTTGAGAAACATTAAAGATATCATTCCATAATTTAGCTTCTAAATGATGTTCCATTTTTGGTAAATAGAAATAAGGACCAAACCCTTGAGCAATTGATTCTTTTGCATTGTGATAGAAGTAAAGAGCAAAATCTAAAATTGAACCACTAACTGGTTCATTATCAACCAAGATATGTTTTTCATCTAAATGCCATCCTCTTGGTCTAACAATTAAAGTTGGGATATGTTTGTTTAAATTCAATTTGTATTCTTTATTACCCTTTTTGAAATCAATTTGTTTACGAACAGCATCATATAAGTTGACTTGGCCATCAATAACATTTAACCAAGTTGGAGTGGCAGAATCTTCTAAATCACACATATAAGTTGCAACATGAGCGTTCAAGGCATTGATCAACATTGATCTTGAAGAAGGACCAGTGATTTCAGTACGACGATCTTGTAACTTTGGACCTAAAGAAGGACCTTTCCAATTGGCATCATCTCTAATATAAGCGGTTTCTGGTAAGAAGTTTGGCAAGATACCATCATCTCTTTTAGCTTGTTCAATTTGACGGTTTGATAAAAGTTGTAATCTTGTCTTGTTGAAAGAACGATGTAGAACAGCAACAAAGGCTAAAGCATCTGGAGTTAAGATATGTTTTGCATTTGAAGGGATTCTAGCTCTAACTTGAACACCTTGTAATAAGTCTTGAGTTTCTGGGAATGGGTTATCAGCAACAGTCATTTTTGTGGTAATTGGGATTGATGAAGTGGTGATAAAGAATTGGGAAGAGGAATTCAAGGAATTGGATCAAGTATTTATATTAGGCTGTAGCTTGTCCGAGGTCAGGAAAAGGTGACTCGTGGATACGATGATTTGAAGCTTTTTGTTGATCGAGTTGATGATGTTTTGGAGCAATGGAGTCTCGGTCAAATGCTCAGCGCTGTGCTGACTCAGCGGCCACTACGGCGGCTAATTGTGATTAGCTCAGCTGATGGCCCGTTGAGAGATAGCGAGGTGAAGATGAAGGTGAAGCAGTTGAAGCAGTTGAAGCAGTTGATGATGATGATGGTGATGGTGATACTGTTAAATCTACTCTATCTCCAATCCATTCAACACAGGCTCAATATTCTCAGATCACCAAAGTGGCACCTAAAATTCGTTCTAAACTCCCTTCGCTCGCCTAGTTCTCGGGCATAATATTCTCATTTGTTTAACACTTTTAACAGCTTTATCCAACTCGATCCGAGATTGACCAGAGTCGATTCGAGTCAATCCGTTTCAAAGTCTGGGGAATTGTGTCACATAAACAACAACAACGTCGCGTAGGTGTAGAGGAAAAGAAGCTGGATGAACGTCGGTTTAATTGGTTTTAGTACATACGTAATAGGATGATACGTGAACAAGTTGTACGTTCATATCCTTTAAGCTACATGTGGCCTATATGAATGTTCAGCTTGTTGAAGTTACGCTGATGTACATATAACCTAGGAATTAGTCGTCTTCTGCAAAACCTGTTCCTATAATTCAATTTGAAATTGCCAGTGAGAAGCTGCCTTCAGGATATGGACGAACAAACCCCAAGAGGTTGAATATTAGGACTGTATTAACTACTGCAGAAAACTGATTCCTTTTGTAATCGATGTACACGTACTTTTTGAAACCACATAGTATCAATCGTGTTCATAATGCCCTAGTATTTGAAGACAATCACTTTTCCAGTTCCTCTTATAAAATAGTAAACCCGACTAGTAACAGTTAAATCAATTCTCAAAGGGCCATTATTGGTTTCTATTCATTAGCTCTTGAATTGCTCAAAGGATTCAACAAAAGAAGAATCATCAATCATTAACTCTCTGGAACCCTATCTTTCGTTAGTTTCTCTGATATCCGTTTCTTCTCTTGTCAATTGATCTTTGTGTTCACTGGGATAATTCGTGATTCATGGCTAGTTTCCTGGGTTCATACACGGTTTTCTATTGTGTTTGTCTTCACGTAAAAGAATCACAATTTCCACAACTAAAGCATCAAAATGAACGCTGAGCTCTCCATCCATCAACAAGCACCATTTTCATCATGATATTTATTCAAATTGTTACCTTTTAATGGTTCTTTTGCCACTGATTTCAAGCTCAAAATGATTTTTCAACTTCAAATTCTGACATCAACATCAACATCACAACACCAATTTCACCATTTCCCAAATTCCTGATTCTGATAACCATTTTGTCATCAATTGTGATTTCACAAAATATTACTACAACAGAGCTATATTTCAACTTCAATTTAGAGCAAATATCATCATTGAATCAAAATCAAAAGCCATTTGTTCATCCAACTCACAAACACTTGCTGCCTTACCTTCAAAAAGGATCATATTTTAGTCAAAGAATCCATCTGAAATCATGGGGCAGTACACCAGCAGAATCAACAATCCACCACCTCGTTCATCTTCATCATCTTCCAACCATAGCTCATCTACATCCCCCACCAATCAATCACCACAGCATGAATCTACAACAGGCATCACCAACTTAAGAAGAAGGCGTTCATCTACAAATTACACGCCATCCCATTTACCTGCTTCAAGAAGAAGGAGATTACCAAGATTAAACGAATCTATACGGTTTTGGAACAGAAGAGCTTCAAACAATCATTCAACTGAATCATTAGACTCCCACAACTACAACAGTCGTGATAATCAAGATGAAGGAGATACCCATCGTCATATGAGTGCTCTTGATATTGAGATTCTGCAAAATTTGTCACATTCATCACCAGCCGGTAACAACGGTCCTTCCATATACCCATCCAACAACAACAGTGAACCTCCATCAAATACAACTACAGCACCAGCTGTACCAGGTCAAACAGAAGAAGGAGAACACGAAGGAAGGGATTCCCTGGATGTTGCTGGGTTTGCAGATTTAGCTTCTGATATTTTTTCATCAAGATCTAACCATCATAGTTATCCAAGACCAAGCAATTCACGCCAGCATTCAAGTTTTTCTTCAATACCTTCAGGCTCTTCATCAACTTCAGCTTTAACTCGTCATACTAATAGCAATAATCAAAGAACTGGCTCATCAGCTCATAATGATCAAAATAACAACAATGCAATGTCATTTGAACATCAAACTGAAATGTTGTCAAGATTATTAGAAATTGCAGCAACTTCAACAGTTATGAACTTGATGGGAAGTTCGCACGTTAATGGAAGAAGATTTGATAATACCTCCAGGATCCAATCTTCATCAAATATACCCTCAACGAGTAATAATGGTGATGATTCAAATTTTCAAGAATTTGTTAGTGCTTTGAGACATGGTTTATTAACTAATGAATTATCAAGTCGATACAGCGATGTTGATCTGAATGATCGTGATAATATGACTTTCTTCAGGGCTTTTAGATTCGACAGTGAAAACACTGCAACTGGATTGACAGGCACTGGTACAACCAATGGTGATGATTGGCCTGATGCTGATCAAGATTTAGATAATGGTCCATTCGGTTTTGGCTTACATGACCATGATGAATTTGAGGAAGGAGATGATGATTCTAACAATATGTTTGGCTCTCATTATCATCATAATCATGCTACCCCAAGAGGTGACAACAACACCAACACCAGCAATAACAATAATAATACCAACAACAACAGTGTCAATAATGATGTTGAATCTCCAAATGTACCAGTTATGATCATTGGTGTTCGTTCAGTTCAACAGAATTCATCAGATGGATTAAGTACACTGGCAACTGGCTCCACATCATCTAATGGTGCTTCTGCAACTACAGCGACAACACCAGGCACACATACTACAAATGAACCAGAGCCATTACAAGAAGAACAACCAACAAGCTCCTCTCATCAATCTTCGGGCACACCTTCTGATCAACAACAACAACAACAACAACAACAACAACAACAACAACAACAACAAAGATCATGGGTTATCTTTGTCATGGGTAATACATTTGCTTGGAATCATCCTTTACTTTCAGCACCGTCTTTAATGAGTGAGAACCCAACATATGAAGACTTGTTGAATTTACAAGAATTGATTGGGCAAGTTAAGCCACAAGTCACCACAAAGGAAGAGTTATTCAAACATGATGATCAACTTTTCAAAGTTTTATTAGATAATGCAACTCAACCCGTTTCAACAGATGATAAGCTTTTAAAGATAAGTCAGCTCGAGAGATGTCAAATCTGTCTTTCAGAATATGATGATGGTGAAGTGGTTAGGAAATTATCAAGTTGTAATCATTTTTATCATAAAGATTGTGTTGATAATTGGTTGTTGAATGGGAAAAACAATTGTCCATTGTGCAGATCAAAAGGAATTGTGAAACCAAATGGTGATGATAATATGGAGAAGGATAGTACAGGGGAAGGTGTAAGTGTTAATGCGTCATGAAATTATGGGTTTTTATAGAGTTATGTTTTTTTTGTCTCAATTGGTTCATGGTGCATGGTTATAGGTTAGAGGTTTATATAAATTGATGTTGCTTATCACAGGTACTCGATAATGATGAAAGTGTTGATGAAAGTAATTTGTTAATTAGTTTGAAAGTCATGCTACATGTTTCAGTTTTCATTTTTAGTGTATCAATGTATTATGAATTAAGTTTATAAACTGTACTGTAGCTGGTTAAAACAAGTTTAAGTTATAATCACTCTCTGGTAAGAATGAAACTAAAACTGTTCTTTCATGATACTTACGTCCATTTAATAATTTTGAAGCCCTTGATGCACCTTCTTCATTCTCAAATTTAACAAATATCTTACCTATACTTGTATCTAAACTTTTCAAATTTCTTTTATAATCTTCAGCAGGTTTCGGGATTTTAACATTCAAGACTTTCCCATATTTTGAACATTCATTAGTAATATCATTTAAAACTTCTTGATAAACAACTTCATTTTTTAATTCTTCTGGATGAACAACATTCAATAATATTAAAACATTAGTATCAATTTTCAAAGAGCCTGATTGTGCCACACTGGAGATTGTTCTATATGTAATTTCTTCTTCTTGTTTTGGTAATCCTTTAGAGGCAAAAATTGCAAATAATGTAGTTTCATTTATAACAATTTTATTGATTGCTTCAATAGCCTGATCCGCGATTATATCTTCAAATTCAACAAATGCAATACCTTTTGAATTCTCTTCATTATCAAGTAACAGATCAATTTTGGAAACATGTCCAATTTCTTGTAAATCTTGTAATATTTCATCTTGTTTGATATCATTTGGTATATTTGTTATAGCTATCTTGTTTCCAGAATCCGGTACTTTAGACTTGCTTAATTCTTCTGGTGATAATAATTTTGAGTTTGGTGTGATGTATGATTGTGGTCTATCTATTTTGATTTTCAAATGTAACTCATTTTGGAAATATTTAAAAGATGAATATAAGATAGTGGTAATATTTGAGTTTGATAAATTGATAACCAAATATTTAGATTCGATTAATTCATGTGAAACAATGAATGCATTTTCAACTTTCAGACTGTTAATGTAAGTTTTCAAATATTCAACTAATCTTTCAACAGGAAATAAAGAAAATTCAACACCTGTTATAATCAATTGTTTGGAATTTCTAGAGGATAATGATTCAATACTTATTTCTTCAAACAAAATAGATGTTTGACTGTTTAAATCACCACCACTAACTAAACCTTCTAATTTAGAAATATCAACTTGTTTAGATTCACCAGGCAATGGGAAAAGTCCTGAAATCTTTGCCCTTTCAGAACTAACTTTTTCAAACCCTTTCGGTTTCAAATCCCATAAGCTTTTTCTCTCTAGCTTATCTATTGGTACAACATTAGTTAAATCTTCATTATATGAAGCATCATCACCGTTGTTGCTATAATCTGTTGAACGTGAATATCGCTGTTGTTGATTATTAGTATTGTCATAATATCTATCACCACCTCTGGTATCTCTTTCCCTATACCTCGTTGGTCTTTCATCTCTTCTTTCATATCTGTCATCTCTGTACCTAGAGGGACCATCATCACGTCTGTTATAATCTCTTCTATCTCTTCCACTATAATCTCTTCTTTCACCATAATCTCTTCTTTCAGCGGTATGTCTTCTATCATGATGATCATTTCGATTTGGGTATTCTCTTCTTCCACTGCTGTAATGATCACCTCCTCTTGTGCCACGATAATCTCTTCTATCATGAGTTTGTCTATCATCCATTGAACGAGTCTCTATTGGTTTTTGTTCTTGTGGACTTTCCTGCTTGACTTCATTTGCTCGTTCTTCTCTTCTCGAATAGCCCGAACGATCTGGTGTGTTTTTAGTATCATCAGGTCTTCTACCATACCCACTATTGGAACTTGTAACTTCTCTCTTTACTGGCGTTTCTGATGGTCTTATAGATTCATTTTGAGCTTGCTCACGTAGCACTAAAAAAACATGTTAGTAATTTGAAAGCTTTCCACAAAATAACGCTGATACTAACGTTTCTGTTTCAAGGCCTCAAGCACATTATGAGTACTCATTTTTGGCTCATAAAATGCTTTCTCTCAACAATTTCTAATCAAAACGATGAGCTTTCTCTATACATTTCAGTTGTTTTTGCAGAATTGAACAGCGATTTTTCTCCAGGATTAGATAAGCAGCTGGTCAAACACCGGGTAAATTTCGTATATTCGCGAATTTTCCAGATCTTCGCGAACAACTTGACACTGTGTTTTTAAGTCAAGCTCAATCTTTTGCTGAAGTGTTCAATTCTATTCTGTTAGGAACTAATACAGCTGAGCATCATGAGAATAAGGAATTGTCTATGGCTACTATCACTGATATCAGTCGCATTCAGTGCTATACTAGGTATTGATTTTGGTCAAGATTTTACAAAGTCCGCATTAATAGCTCCAGGTGTTCCATTTGAAATAGTATTGAGTGCTGATTCAAAACGTAAAGAACCTTCAGGTTTAGCTTTCAAACAACTAGGTAAAGATGAAGTTGAAAGATTATATGGATCTGCTACAGCATCTCATTGCACAAGATTTCCAAGTACTTGTTTACTAAATTTGAAACCATTATTAGGAAAATCAGTTGATGATCCAGAAGTTCAACATTACATCAACTCTCATCCTGGTGTCAAGATTGTTCCTTCCAAAAATAATAGAGCTACAATTGCATTTGATGTTAATGGTCACCAATATCCAATTGAAGAAGTAATTGCTATGAGTTTTCAAAATATTGTCTCTAGAGCATCAACAACATTGAAAGAAAAAGTTCCAGGTGGTTATTCACAAGTCAACGATGTAGTGATTACTGTTCCAAGTTATTTCACTCAATCTCAAAGAAATGCACTGAAAGATAGTGCTGAATTGGCTGGTTTAAAAGTTATCGGTTTGGTTGATGATGGGTTAGCGATTGCTATTAACTATGCAACAAACCGTGAGATTGCCAACGACAAGGAATACCACATTATCTATGATATGGGCGCTGGCTCAACAACTGCTACATTAGTTTCATTCACCAAAAATTCAACCGAGCCTTTAGCAATTGAGGTTGAAGGATATGCCCATGATGATTCATTAGGTGGTTCTCTATTCACAAATGCTGTTGCAGAATTGATCAAAAATAAGTTTTTAGAAAGCCATCCAGAAATCAGAACTGATAAATTTTCATCAAATGATAGATCTTTGGCTAAAATCTTTCAAGCTGCTGAAAAAGCAAAATTGGTGTTAAGTGCCAATAATGATGCATCTGTTTCCATTGAATCATTATATGATGACATTGATTTGAGAACTAAGATTACTCGTGAAGAATTTGAAGAACATGTTAGTGATATTTCTTCAAGAATAACCAAACCAATCATTGATGTTTTACAAGCAAAACTTGTTGATGATGCCCCTGTTGAGCTTAAAGATATTAATTCAGTCATTTATGCAGGTGGTTCAACCCGTGTTCCATTTGTTCAAAAGCATTTACTTTCATTGATTGGTGAAGATTTGGTTTCAAAAACTATCAATGCGGACGAATCAGCTGTTGTTGGTGCCACTTTACGTGGTGTTCAAATTTCCAAAATGTTCAAAACAAAGGAAATGAACGTTTCTGAAGCATCAGTTTACAACTATGAAATCTCTGTTGGTGATGACGCACAAGAAATTGTCTTTTCTAAAGGTTCAAGCTACAATCAAATCAAAGAGGTTGAATTATTAAATCTGTTCAACAAATCTGAAGATTTTAGCATAAACTTATATGAAGATTCAAAGCTTTATGGACATTACGATTCATTAAATGTTGCTTCGATGGTTGAGAAATTAGACTTCAATTCATCCGAGTGTTCATCTGGCTTCAAAATCTATGGAAAATTCAAATTGAGTGAAAGTCGTATCTTTACTTTAGAAAGTGTACAAGCAAGATGTGAAGGTCCTTCATCTAATGAAGAAGAAGAAGAGAAGAAAGGTGAAACTAAAGGTGGGCTGTTTGATAAATTAAAAGGGAAAACCACAGGTAAAGATGATAAAGAGACCGAACAAAAAGTTTTGAAAAAAATTTCAACCTTGAAAGTTTCAATCCCAACAAAACTAAAATATTCATCATCAAGACCACTAGGAACTGCCACAAAACAAGAACTTAGAACTCACTTACAAGCATTAAATGCAAAAGATTATCAAAGAAAACAACGTTTTGAAAAATTGAATGAACTAGAAGCAGTTCTATACAAAGTCCGTTCATATCTTGAAGAAGATGATGTTGTTGAAAAAGGTCCAAAAGCTATTGTTGATGAAGCTTCCAGCAAAGTTTCAGAATTTTTAGAATGGTTAGATTATGATAGCGATGGTGCTACAACAAAAGAAATCAAAAATAAGACATCAGAGATCAGAAGTTATTACACCAAAATTTCAGATTACTTGCAGCAATTAGCAATTCCATTAGACTCCGAGGCTTTTGAAGCTTTACACAAAGAAGGTGTCACAGCCCTAAACTCTGTTCAAGATTTCATGTTAACTATGGGTGAGACAGCTGCTGGTTTACTTAGAAATTTTACTGAAGCCGGGCTTGATTTTGATAAAGAATCAAGAAAATTGAAATTGAAAACACCAAGCTTTAGTGAAGCTGATATCGAAAAGGCTTCAAAAGAATTGATTTCTACTTTTGAGAAAGTCAAAGAAGTTTATGAAAATCCTGAAGAACTAAGTGAATATACCAGAGAGGAATTATTTGAATTGAGAAATCAAGCATTGGAAAAAATCGAAAAAGTTGGGCTAATAAAGAAGAATTTAGAGTCTGTGCATTCACAAAGACTCAAAGAGTTGAATAGCGTCCTTTATAGATTTTACAGAGCTCAAAGAAGAGCTGCTGCCAAAGCTGCATCCAAATTGAAAGAAGAAGAGGAAAAATCGGAGGCTGAATCCACAGTTTCAGCAACAGATGAAACAACTGAATCTTCAGCTACTACAACCACAGCCTCCGGCTCAGAAGAGCCAACCTCAATAGATCATGACGAGCTTTAAACAAAAGCTTTACAAAGTAATTTAATAATCTTAGTTAATGTCGGTTATGTTTTGTAGCTATTTTTCTCTGGTTTACACACGCAAATTAAAAAAATTCGCGAATCTCAAAGTTTTGATAAGCTGGCCAATTTCTCATCAGATCCGCAATGGTATAAACTATCAATTGATCACAGTTAAACAAGAGTTCACCATAGCCAAATAGAGAGATAATGGCATCATCCACCCCACGAACGCCAAAGTCGCCAAAACCCAGTATCATAACACAGTCTCCAAGACCGCTGAGCACTCCTCAAAGTGAAAACGCTTCCAAAGGGTTAAATATTCTGCTACAGAATGCCGCAGCTAATGCAACATCAGCAAGTCCACTGAGTGCTATTTTCTTAGTCCAATTTGATGTGAAATCAGGTTATATGCTAAAGTGGAGCAAGACAGTCAGTGAAAATGTTTCATTAAAGGGGGTAGAATACAAAAGTTTACCTTCAGGGCTACACGAAGTTGAGAGAGATGTTATATCGTTTGTACAACTTCAACAAGGTGATCCTGAGCCAGAGTCTCAGCCATTTGACAACTTGCTATATGGTGTCTCAGTGTTTCACCAGAATTTGAATGAATCGGTCGGTGGTTCAAGAAACAAGGTCAAGATGTTTTCTTTAGGAATATTAGTTGACCCCTTAACTCAAGTTTATGCCAAATCTTCAGTGTCAAAATTCTCTGGGGACTTACCAACTTGGAAACCAATGCATTTCACTACTGGGTTAGAATATGTTGACCAACTACATAAACTCTTAGATGATTGGGATAATTCAAGTGAAGACTATAGCACATTTGAAGATTTCTTCGATAAACATTCCTCCAAGATTGACTTGTTGGATGTCATTGGATCAAAATCTCCAAAGGCAACGGTTCCTAAAATTGATACACAAACTTTACACAGTTCATTAATGGGGAAACATCATAGTCATCATTTTTTGTTAAATCTTACCAATTTACTTGAAGCTTTGGGTCCTTTAATTTTCAGGGTTTGGAGGTCAGCATTACTTCGAGAAAGGATTTTGCTATTTGACGCACCAAGTGTGGAATTGAATTGTTCTTTTGCCTATTGTCTAGCGATTTTATCCACTATACCACAAGAGATTCATTGGCTACTGAATGAAAGCGGTTGCTGGGCTACGTCTTCATTGCAATTCATACAACCAGTTTATTCAATAGGCGTTAATGATATTGACTGGCTGAAATCATTGATTAACTCAGATCCTGAAAATCATAGAAATACAAGTTTTATTGCTTCTTCTACAGATGAAATATTATTGTTCAAAAGCACTTTATATGATATTTCTGTTCAATTCAATCAACCACATCATGTTGCAACAAAAGTTCCCAAAGTGTTTTTGGTAGAAGCTGCTATCCCAGGATCTAAAAACACAGATCCTTTGAGAGCCACACAACGAGATTTGAAAAGATTTAAAGTATTGGCAACAGAGTTCAACTTGTGCAATGAAGATGGTGAATTAAAATGTCCAAACGCTGCAAAATTGACAGATGAAGCTGTTGATAGCACAGAAGATCCACAACAAACAACAGAATCTGATGGAGTACCGTGGTGGCAAGAAGTTTCAGAACCAGCTTCTTGGAGACAATTGGCTTGGTCTGGGTTTTATTGGTGGGCATCAGCTGGTGAAAATGAAAAAATTGAAGAGGAACAAGAAGTTGATGGCTTGAAAGAAATGGGTGATTATAATAAAAATGAGGTTGAACGTTCTTTAGTGCTTGTTGGATATTTCCAGAATTTAACCAAAAGGATTTTCACTACCATTGCAGATATTATCAACAATGAGAATGAAGAAGATTCAAAAGACAATGATGATTCTGAATTAGTTGATAAGACGATTTGGATTGAACCTGCTGATATATTTGAAATGGGATTGGATCCTTATTCTAAACAGGATGCTGAATTTGTTGTCAAATTGATTCAAGTTTGGTGGAACAGAAAGGCACAAGTTGGCTCCAAACTCTCAAATTTGTGCTGCTTTTAGTTAAATTATATACTGGAAGCACTATAATGATCTTATGATATTGATTAATAATAATACATTTACACTTGCTTAATTTAAATACAGATATATTTATTGTGTGTGCTTTTTTTTTTCCACCGAAACAACTATAGTATACACGAATTAACAAACAAATAACAAAAAACCATCATTCAAATTAACAACCAAGTTGCACTTCCGATGATCGAGAATGCAATAATACACGTTATTATTGCTGCACCAGCCCTATCACCTTTATCTATTGTCAATGGACTCAAGTTTGTACTGGATGTTTCTGTACCAGCAGCACCAGAACCATGTGAAGTACCACCAGTGTAATTGGTATATGGAGGTGGTCTGTCACGGATTCTTAAGTTTTGCATAACTTCTAAGGCAGCCATTTGTTCACCTAACCCGTAATAACCATCCCACCCTGAATGAGACCAATCTAACCCACAAGTATTACCATCTGAACCACCTGAACAAGAATTGGAAGCAGCTCTTGCTGACGCTTCTAAAAGTTTGTAAATATGGTCATAAGTTGATGGGACAAGCTGAGCAGTTAAACCAAGGAATCTTGAGAAAAATGCCTTGAAAGATCTTTGATCATTGTTACAATTCTTTGAATTTTGACAAGCAGCTTCATACATGACTGAATTGTTGAAGAAAACACTTGAACTTGATAGATATCTCTTGGTTCTATTTAACCAAATTTCATCTTCTGTGTAATTGTATAAATAAGCTGAACCTGCCAACATTAAACCTTGATTATAAGTCCATTGTAACTTCACGACAGAAGAACAATTGTCATTGATTGAAACACCATCATAAATGAAATACCAATCACCTTCAGTGATCAAACCAACACCTTCCATCCAATCATGAACTTTTTCAGCCCATTCGACATATGAATCATTTGCTGTATATCTAGCCAATCTAGCAGCTATATGGAATAAACAACCATTTGAAACGGCATTCTTATAATCATAACCAGAATTCCATTCAAAAATTTGCCATCTTAAACCACCTTGACAATGACCATCATCCCATCTGGCAGCCATTGTATTGAAAACAGCTTGTGCTAGATATAACCATTGTGGTTGGTCACTATCAGGGTTTGGAAAGTTTCTTTCAGCAGCACCCATAACAGCAATACCCCAAAACCCTTGATCATCATTACCTTCAGTTGTAGATTGATTTAAAGGGATATAATTCCAATTTTCACCAGTTTGTGCCAATAAAGCTTGTTTTGTGATATCTAAATATGTATCGTTTTGCATGAAGTACCAGAAATCAATCATTGATCCCCATGCACCACCGGCTTCCCACCAATAGTATGGGTTGGCAAACATACCAATAGGTTTACCATATTGAAGACCTGTGTAATAATTGAGTAAACCATCAGCAACGATACCTGTGACTTCTTTCAAATTGGTTAAATTGTCTGGTGTCAACCAAACACAAGAGACGCAGCCAAGCAAGGAAACAAGAATTGTTGAGTGAGAAAAAACACTTAACTTCATCTTGGAGAGTTCTTGACTATTGTGTGAGTGAGTGTGTCTATTACTGTCCTATTCTCTTTTCAAATATGGACTAAATTTCAAGGGTTTTTTTTAGTGTGTTAAATTTCTTGATGTATTTCAAATCTCTATCCTGACCCTTTTCTGACAGACGAAAAAAAAAGTAAAAACTCTATTGTTCTCTGACTGTATCACGTTCAACGACTGAAATTTCCTGATTTGTATAAGTATGGACAAAGTGAGTGGATTAGCCCTTTATCAGCTGCCCTTAAAATGGATTAACTGAGGTTGTAAAGCTGCTCTCAAAAAGGTTTTCTTTGTTAATTGGGTCTTTCACGTCTCTCAAATAAAAAAAAAAGCTTTCTTGATCTGAAAAAACGCGAATTTCGGCGTGGGCCACACCTCGGCTCAGCGTGTTTTGCGCAATCTCAAAGCCAAAAATAGACAATTACCAATTACAGTAATGACATTGCCACTTTGGCAGACAAGCCTCCCAATTTGGACATAATCGCGCAAACCTTGCAAAATGGCAGTTTTTTCTTCGCGAATTCATTTCATCGTAAAAAAAAATAAACACAATTAA
The DNA here is from genome assembly GCF_001661255.1 of Hansenula anomala. Taxonomy (NCBI): domain Eukaryota; kingdom Fungi; phylum Ascomycota; class Saccharomycetes; order Phaffomycetales; family Wickerhamomycetaceae; genus Hansenula; species Hansenula anomala. Next base: position 2,206,153 of record NW_017567111.1, read on the forward strand.
GAACATAAAGATACTATTATTATCGTTTCAAAACTCTTTCAAAGACCCGATTCTTTTCACTTTACTACAAAATGTCTGAAAGAAAAGTGATCAACAAATACTATCCGCCAGACTATGACCCTTCAAAGATCATCAAGAAGAAGAAAAAAGTGAAGACCGGTTCTGCAAGTTTGCAAACAGTTAGATTGATGACACCATTTTCAATGAAGTGTCTAAACTGCGGTGAATACATTTCCAAATCAAAGAAGTTTAACGCTAGAAAAGAAAACACAAGTGAGAGTTACCTGGGGATGAAAATTGTGAGGTTCCATATCAAATGTCCAAGATGTGCTAGTGAAATTTTGTTCAGAACAGATCCTAAAAGTGCTGATTATGTTTTAGAATTTGGTGCCCAAAAGAACTATGATTCAGGGAATACCAATAAAATCATGAAAGAAGAGACACAAGAGGAGACGCTTGAAAGATTAGAGAAGGAGGAAGAGGAGGCCAAGAGAAAAGAATTGGAAAAGGATAAGAAACAAACTTCGTTAGAAGAATTAGAGGCAAAATTGAATGATATCAGACATCAGCAAGAAATTAGTGAACAAATTGATGAGATAAGAGAGCGTAATGCCAAAATTAGTGAGAGAGCTACAAACGCTGAGCTACAGAAAGAAATCAAGGAGAGAATGAGAAAAGCCGCAACAGAGAGATTGGTTCAAGAGAATGAAGAAGATGAAAAGCTTGCAGAAGCAGCATTTAAAAAACAACAACCAGAATCAAATGCTACACAAGATGGGTCAGATGGCAGTGCTGAAGTTGATAACACATATACAAATAAAGAGGCCAGCTCCGGATCAGAGTCAGATTCAGACTCTGATAGTTATTCCCAACCTTTGTTTTCCAAAAAGACATCAGTCCCTCAAAAAGTTGTAATGAAAAGGAAAAATAATTCATTGGGAATTAGTGTCAAGAAATTGAAGAAATGATATTGATCGGTTCATTCAAGCTTGCACCAGTCTCTTCCGTGATCTACTTGATAATTACAAAGGCTTGGTTCTAACCAAAGCCCAATCAATGCAGATACCACTATACCTCCAGAATCACTCATTGACGTTGCTCCAAGTGAAAACTCTCGGTCAATTTCTGGAATGGTGTCGATTATTAGCATAAAGGTATTGACATAAGCTGCACCTCCTAATAATCCTTCATAAAACACCAGCAACATTATTATATAGACATTAGGAATGAAATAATAAAGGGATTGCAAGATCAACAATATCAAGTTGAATGATTGTAGGATTGATGGGATGAACAGATATCTTATTCTGACTATTGATGCTGAAGATCTTGAAATGAAAACACCTAATTGATACAAAGTTCCATAAGCAACATAAACATCTCTAAACTTGCTGAATGGTAATTCCTCTAATGGAAATAGCAACGTTGGTGAGACTGATTGATTAATCAAATATTCTGACAAGTAAACTGTTGATAAAGGAATCATGAATGGGACAATGAGCTTTTTCAACCTAGCAATAGTTTCAGATACATGGGTGGCCAGATTAAATTTGTTTGGTTGATTCTCCAAATCTGTGATGTTTCGTTCGTGAATTGTTTCATAAGTATGAACTGGTGGTAATCTGAAATAGTATAAAAACCCTAACGGGAAGATACTAAACAAGAGTAATGAAGACTGAACCCTAATTCCCAAAATTGTAGTTAACAACAAATAAAATCCACTACCAATCAAGCCAGCACCACCAGTTCCTGAGCTCCAACCGTTAAGACCATTTTCTTCATAGAAATGGGTCAATTGTAGAAATGTTATCTCTCCCAATCCCGAACTTAATGAAGCCATGATTATGCCAAATATTTTGAATTGAAGCGTACCAAATGTCACCAAAAGCATTCCAGAAACACTCAGAACTATCAATGATGCAATTCTATGAGGATATGCAATAAAATGGATAAAGAATGGAGCTGATACCTTGATTAAAAACGCTGGTAGAATGTCTGCTAAAAGAACAGTAGCTTTAGGCACCAAAGGACCTACAAGATCCACAGCAGCTGAAAGAATCACCACATAAAGAACATTATTTAGCAATCCAAAGAGCCAGAATGAACAGAACACTTTGTTGAGTGCCATTGTCTTCACGGGTACGTTGATTGTTGATGTTTACACGAAGTGAATTTCTTATCGCGTGAATTTTTCTTTAAAATTCCTTCACGGATATTCACGGATAAGTTAAACATGGACTACTTTAAACGTGTAACTAACTCATGCTATTATGAATGTACATATATTTCATCTTTTTAAGGCCTCAAATCTTTTTCTCAATGCATCCAAGTCATCCTTCTCTTTGGAAGAGTTCTTGAGCCCAGCATCACTGGTACGTTTTTTCTTACTGACATTTTTTTGCAACTCATCTGGGATCTTAACAGTTGGATGTGGGTTATCACTTGATTTATGTGGTGGTCGCACTGAAATTGGTGACTTTTCTGCTTCATTTGGATTTGGTAGGCTAGCAGCTGAAAGCTTTCTTGGTGTAGAGATTCTTTCTTCTGGATAATCTTCGATTGGCTCTTCAAGTTGTATAGGTTTCCCTTCACCTCCATTACTTTCATCATCGTCATCATCATCATCCTCATCGTCTGCTGCTTCTTCAGCTTCCAATTCACTGAATGGGACATCATAAGCTTTGGCAATCTCTTTCAAGTATAAAGATACCAATTCTTGTGAGGGTGCTTCAACGGCTGTTCTCTTTGTGATTTTCTCAGGAATGACATTATCATCATTTTCAATAGCAGCCCGTGCAAATTCTGCACCAAACTTGTGGATTAAAAGGTCTCTAACTGTGTGCATTTCCTTCAAATCCGTATGGGATGCAGAGTATATGATTGTTTTGACAGCTTCTTCTAATCCCGGGTCGCATTCTTTCTTATCTAATAGTCCAATCCTTGCTAGCAATAATTCACAGTATAGCTCAAGCATCTCTAGAAGCTCAACATAAATATCTTCACGGACAATATTTTCGACTCTTATCTTTGCACTTTCTTCTTTTCCTAATGACAATAATTCAGCCATCTATAAATTGTGTTAGTGAGAGAACAGAAACAATAAAGAGATCCTCTGGAGCATACCTGTCTTCTTTGTTGTTTAACAAGCGCCAAACGTTTAGTCTGAGTAAATCTCAGCTTACTTATAGCCATTTTTAATGTGACCTTGAGCCTTCCCTTTAAATAGATTTGTTAGAATTTAGGGGTCAAACTGAACTGATAAGGAGGCAACACTCACTTGTGACGAGATAACAGGAGCCATTTTCACTAAAGCTGTAGATAAACACTCTTAACTCAATGGTAATAATTGATTATAATTATCCTTCTTCAATCAATTGTTGTTGAAATCTTGTAGTTCGTCGCCCCAATCTAACTCTGGAGTTCAGGTCAGAATTATCAAAACAAAAAAAATCGCGAATAGTCAAAATTACATAATGGATTAGTCATTAATCGTATTTGTTATATTAACATCAAATAGTTAAATATTCCTCCATAATCTTGTTTGACAGCTTGGTATTTCCACTGCTGTTGTAAATCAATATCAAGTTATAAGCGGTCTGTCTCTTCAAGTCATTTTCCGCGTCCAAGTCATCAAATTCCTCCAATACCTTATTATAATACTCAACAGCAATTGAAAAAAGACCCAATAAATGGTAAACTCTCCCTAAATTATATAGAGCTTCTTGATGCTCCAAAGGACCAAACTTTGATGATGTACGTAGCTCAAAGTATTCCATGACATATTTTAATCCTTGAAGGAGCTCAAGATGACGGTTTGTTGAAGATCTTTGCATTGATCTATGGACATGAGCTAGACCGGCTAATAAACAAATCATTGGTTCATTTTTATAGCTTTTGTAGATTCTGGTGAAGTAGACAAGACTTGGAACATAACTTCGATTTGTGAAAAGCAAACAAGCATAAATGTACATCAAATAAGTATTATCACTTCCATTCACTTCAACTTCCTTGTTGGTGATGTTTGCCATACCTGTGATTGATCTTTTTTGGTTCAACGAGTCATAAGCTTTGACTTGTCTTAAGAAATACTTTTGATGATTAATTGAAATAAAGTTTTCTGTGCATGCCTTACCTGATGGTTGACACAGCAAAAACAACTTGAGAACCTTTTTGTTGAATTGGAAACTGTTCAATATGACTCTTAGTGATAGAAGCATATCTTTATGATCTTGTGTCCTTATAGATATAGCTAGTTTGACCAAGTTCATTACTTCATCACGATCTTTGTTCTGGTAGAACACATTGACATTCTTAGCACTATCAATTATACTATTAGCGTCATTTGGATTTTCGTATCTAGCCACTGCAAGTGCATATTCCATAAATAGTTCAAACCATTGGTCATACTTCAACCCTCTAAACTCCTCTTTAGATGTTAACACCAACTTTTCTTCAACTTTGGAGGTAAATCCTTCATATAGCTGAGAAATTCTCTCAAGTTTAGAGTCAATGTCCATCTGTAAGTTTCTTGTTCTTGTAATGATACCTTTAAATTGCCTAGATCTATCTTTTGGGAAGAAATTTTTGACATTAGAGAAGATTTCAATCAACTCTGAAGCTAACTGAATCCAAGTGGTAGCAGCAACATTATCACCGGATTCCAATCCTTGATGAAGTCTTTTTAATCTTTGATACTTCTCAATGACATTTTGTTTCAGTTTATTATCTCTTTCTTGCTTCTCAGCTTCAGTAAGTCTATACCCCCTTTTTGGTGGTTTGTTTATTTTATTTTGAATCAACGCTTGGTCATCTGCATCTTGGACTGGTTCTGCTATTTGTTGTTTTGTAACATCGGACAGATTGTGTTCTTCCGTAACTGCTTTTCCAGATTCCTTCCTTCTGCTTGTAATAGACTCTAATAAACTTTGAGATTCTTCAACTTCTTCCAAATAATATAATACCTCAACTAAGGCTAGTTGGATGTCCATGTTACCTGGATCCATCTCCAAGGCAATGTTATAATATTCCTTAGCATCTTGGTATTTACCAAGCTCAGTAAAGCACCTCCCCAATGAAGTGAAAAGTTCAGGTATATGGAAATCTTCTAGTCTGCTTAGCGGTACATAAAATTTAACAGCATCACTAAATAGTTGAGCACCTTCCAACTTAGTACCTGCATCAGAAAACAAATCAGCCATCTCAGTGATATCCTCATTAAGTAAGAAACCAAAATGAATCAATGCTTCATCAACGTGGTTTAAGCTTAATCTCAAAGATGCAAGTTTCACTCTTATATCAATAGGTAACTTATGAGATCTTGTTTTCAGAACATCAGCTAAAGCTTCAAATTTTGCGTTTTCATATCTTCTTTCATCGAACTCAGAGTCATCGGTAACATCTTCCCAAAATTCTTCATCTTCTCTTCCTTGAATCCAACGAGCAGCATGCTTGATTGTTCTAATTGCTATTGCATAGTTTTTTTGCTTCACAAACAATTCAGCAAGGATATTTAGTGAGGACCAATCAAAAACTGGAAATCCACGAGACTTGGAGTCAGCTTCATCTTCAGAATCGTCAAAAGAATCATCTTCATTGGATTCATCTCTGATTCTTTTTGTAACATTTTTTTCAAATATCATCAAGTACATTGCGATAGCATCATTAACTCTGTTCAATTGAATGTAGATGAGAGCAAGTTCACGAACAACTGATGATTTAGAAGGATGAAGTTTTTGCAATTTTTGAAGCCCTTCAAGCGCTCTTCCTAATTGACCAGTTTCTCTATAAAGTATCGATCGCTGTAGAAAGACGTCAAATGATCTGTTCTTAGCACTGATGGCTCTTCCATAACAATAAATAGCTTGAGTTGTGTGCCCAAGGTCCCTACTTGTTCTTGCAACAAATGCCCAGTAGTCACCATCCAAAGGGTTCAAGTGTGCAGCTAAGAACCAAGCGTTACAACTTTTATTCAACCTATTTTGACGATAATAAATTTCACCCAAACTCTTGTATGCTGAAAAGTTTCTTGGGTCCTTTTTTATAACCTCCTGATATATTTTTTCTGCTGCATCATAATCACTACCGACAAACATCTCATTAGCACTGGATAGCAGCATAACAACTTCAGGGTCTAACTCTCTTTGTGGTCTAGCTCGTGGTCTCTTTTTATCACCTCTTTTCTTCTTTCGAAAATTGTTGGCTTCTCTAACAGCATCCATGAAAGCTTCTTCAGTGTCTTCTTCATAAGACAAGTTACCATCATCATCTGAAAATTCAGCAGCAAGATCAATGTCTTCGGGATCCACATCATCTTCGTCATCATCCTCGTCATTTTCTGAAAAGATTATTTGTTCTTCATTATCGTCATCATTATCCTCACCAATCATAGCCCTGACATCAATTTCATTGTAAATGTCTTCATCTGAGTCATTAGGGTATGATACTTGGGAGTGATCCCCCTCATTCACAGCTGGCATTTCGATAAGATTGAACAGACCGTTGTGAAGCTAATCAACAATCCAATTTCCATCCCTTTGTTTATTTTTTTTTCCACAAACGCGTCTTGGAAAAAATTCGCGAAAAGGAAAAATTCGCGGATTTTTGCTGTCACTTTTTTTTGCCGAAGTGGCAATTTGAAGAAACCCAAAACAACCTTCTGAAAGACAAAGATAATAAGAACATAATCAACAAAAGAACCCATAATGGTTAGTATATATCTTATAAGGCCCAATTGACACATTATATGCTAACCACTCACTAGTTTTCAAGCTTTGGTGGCAGTAACTTTGGATTTCAACCTGGAACTTTTGGGGGATTTGCTAATATTCCTCAAAACTTTGAAGACTTCTTCAGATGTTACCCAATCGCAATGATGCCTGACGACACTAGAAAAGATGATGCTAATTTTGGTGGTAAGATATTTCTTCCTCCAAGTGCTTTAAACAGATTGACAATGCTACATATTAGATATCCCATGCTTTTTGAACTTTCCAATGAAGAGAATGGATTAAAGACTCATTCAGGTGTGCTAGAATTTGTTGCTGAAGAAGGGAGAGTCTACCTGCCTCAATGGATGATGAGCACACTTAAATTACAGCCAGGCTCCATCATTAAAATTACAAATTCAGATGTTCCGTTAGGAAAATTTGTTAAAATTGAACCACAGTCTGTTGACTTTTTAGATATATCAGATCCAAAAGCTGTTTTGGAGAATGTGCTTCGAAAGTTCTCCACATTAAGTTTGAATGATATAATAGAAATTAGTTATAATGATAAGATTTTTGGAATCAAAGTGTTGGAAGTGAAACCAGAATCAGCATTTAACAGTATCTGTGTTATTGAAACAGATTTGGAAACAGACTTTGCGCCTCCGGTAGGTTATGTTGAGCCAGATTACTCAAAAACTGCAACTCCTGGGTCAACAAAATCAGCTACACCAAATCCAGGAAGAACATTAGGAACAATGGCAAAATCAATTAATTACAAGGAGCTTGCACAAAAAGCAAGTCTTGAACAATCTTCATTCAAGGGGGAAGGTCAAAAATTGTCAGGCCGTCCTTCAAAGAACAAGAACGATGTGAAGAAACTTGATGAGCTGGATATCAACTTAGATGGACCACCAGCCCCATTGAACTTACCAGATGGTCAGCTTTTTTTTGGATTTCCTGTCGTTCCCGTACAACTGGATGAAGAAGACAAGGAGAACATCATTTCTAATAGTGCATTTGCTGGCCAAGGTCAATCGTTAAGGCAGAGTAAAAAGAGAAAAGACCTCAAATCACATGCTAGCCCTAAACCTAAAGTCCACAGTCCTGAACTGATAGAGATCGATTGATTAATAAAGTTTTTACATGTACCAATATCATTGTAAAACATCATCTATTATTTCCCTATTGTACTTTTCTTACTGACAACTCTCATCAATGACAAGGGTAGTTCATTATCTTCGTCACCTTCTATCTCACCATCAGTGTATTGCCCAAGGGATTTGGTTCTAGTCAAATCACCACGAACCCAAGAGCCTATTGAATAGACTCTTTTTCTGAATCCATTTGACAACTTAGTAGCATTGCTATCAACGGATTTCCTGGATTTCGACGATACGCCTGTATTCACTAACGCAATTGGATTTACATCATATTCTTCAACAGATGATGCCGAGTCATTAATATCATCCTCGTCTTCCACTGGAGTTGTTGCATTACCTTTGTCTTCATCTTCATGACCTGTAACCATATCTTTATATCCCCTTGCGGCTTTGGCAGCATAATCTGAATACAAGGAGCGACTCAAGAACCCATACTTGAACTCATGAACACCAACAAGTACTTTAATCAGTTCAACGAGCTCTTCCAGATAGTCAATAACTTCTTCAGTTGCTGAGCTTGAAGCATTCCAACTCAAAAACTTTTCTTTCAAAAGATGTTCTCGATGAGAGCTATCGGGTCTATGACCATGACCACGGAATTCAACAAAAATTTGAGAATCACCCTCGCTATCTGAAGATTCATTATTTTCTTTTTTAATAATTGGATATTTTTCTTGAACAACTTCTGTAACCTTTTTTATTAACCTTTGTTGCGCAATTTTGGAGCTTGGTAAGTATTGAGGAAGCGGAGCTTTGGTCATCAAGGCGCATTGAACTGCTCTCAAGTTATTGTTGATTGAAGCTGTAACTTGTCTTCGATAAGGGAAAACAGTGGAATTAAATTCTTCAATAATAGCTGAACCATAAACTTTTCTCAACAATACAATATTGTCCATTCTATCTAGTACTTCTCTGAGAATGAAAATGATCTCATAAAAAACACGTTCAATGTCTTGATAATTTCCTTTCAACCTTGGTTCCTTTCTTGCACTTCCTCTGTAAGCATCTGCTCTTGTTAATGCGGACTTTGCAGTGGCTGATAGCTTTTTGTAGTTTTCATATCTCTCTTCAGTCATACTAAGTTTTGAATCTTCACCATTTAAACCAACTGCATAAATCAATTGCAGCTTGGCAATCATTCCAATAGCATCTGAAACCTCATAAATCAACTCATCTCTCGCTTTTATAGGGAAGATGATAAGCTGACAGATCAAAGCCACAGCACCACCATAAATCATGGCGAGACATCTTTTTCCAAAATTCTGCAAAATGGAACCCCCAATTTCAGACGGCAATGCTGAAGACAACAACACAATATAAATAGAAATGATACCAATGATAGCAGCTTTCACATATGGAGTACCAAGAAAATAATAATATCCAGGAATAGCACCAAAAATTGTTACAATAGTTTCCAAATATGGATTTGTCTGATTTATTGCAGCAACATATGACAAATATCCCCAAGCTGCTCCACTTATGACACCAACACCTCTCAAGAAGAACACAAAAAAAGTACTACCAACCTGCGGCTCAAGAACAAGAATACAAACGAAACCAATCCAAGTTCCTCTAATATCAACGTACCATTCCCTTGACTTTGGTATGAACATTGGGAACGAAGCAACCATCAAACCAACAGTAATTTGGATTCCAAACCTAAAATGAGGCTTAAATTTTTCATAAAAGGCTAGAGAATTCACAATAATCTTATCAAAGTAATTGTGGTGTATTGTTTGTTTCCTCTTAGCAGCAACATTTTCGAAAAATTCATTTTCTGTGGACATTGATTTACGACGAGGTCTATCATCATCACCGAGATAAATTTTGGACTGTGTATCACCATTCAAACTTGCAGTCTCATTAGCATTAGCAAGATCATTACTATTTGCTGAAAACCAGCCTTTTAGCTGGTCACTAGAAGTCAAAAAGGAAAACCAAACTTTTCTCCCAAAGAAACCCTTTCTTTCTTGAGTTAAACGATACTCATAAATCAATTTTGTTTCTTTCATGATATTACAAACAGCATTTGCAGTTTCTTTCAAATTCATCAAAAATGAAGATAATAGAAACATATCATCATTTGGTGAAAGATAATCTTCATACTCTGTATTGAGATTATCAAGTTCTTTTCTAAAAGTAATATCAAATTCAGCCATTGCTCTTGCAAGCGTATTGATTCTAGCATCAAAATCTTCAGATTCGAGATCAAAATCTTGTAGTTCAATACTTGGTGATTTTGAAATTGAAGAGAAATCCACGTCATATGATTTTGCAATACCAACCTTGATAACATATAGACTATCCGAAATGACTTTTTGGAGCTCAAAAATTGGAATCCGAGCCCTTTCCAAGACTGTAATTAGCAATTTATTATCATTTTCACCTTCTGTTGTGCTGTTGTCGTTCAATAATGTGAACTCTAGTTGTGAAGCATTGATCAAAGCACTCACATAAGACAATTGTGACTTCAAAACCTCAATTATATTTCTCAATTGAGCAGGTGAAAGATATGAATACGAGATTTCATACATACACTCCTGTAAAACGGCTTGAGTAGAATTCAACTTGGCTCTCAAAGACTGTTTCTTTTTTGTTAATTGGGCCAACGAAGGGCATTCAACCTTGAATAGTGAAGTGTCATTTCCAACAGATATAAAGAACTGGACAGTGGAGTCTATTGTACTGTGTAATTCATTTAAGGTTATTATCATTGATCTACCCAAATATGAAGATCCAAATTCTGGAAAAATAAGTAGGTTGCAAGCTAATGATATTGCAATACCCAAAAAGAAAGGGATGGTGAAACTTTTAGCAATCGTTCCAGCATCTGTTTTCAGATTATCCATAAATGTGAAATGAACCACCAAAAATAATGGAAAAACCATTGCAAAGAATTTGTGAGATATACTTCTCATCCAACCATGAAAGAACAGCATAATGATTTCAAACACAGCCAATATGGCAAGGGCTGTTCTGTAATTCTGATAATTCTCAACTTTTTGTAATTTGTCAACCAAATGGAGCTTCTCAGGAGTGAGGGCCTTTTGAGCTAGGAATCTACCTAGCAGGGCATATGAATTACCTAATAGAAGCCCGGAAATACAGAATATAACAGCTTCTATCATTGTACCAAATCTTCTTCCAGGGTGAACCATGACTGAAATTAACGGCAACATTGCAGGTTCATCACCTAATACGTCAACAACTTTGGGTATCAAGCAGAATATCAAAGCAATAGTTGAGTTAAACACACATTTGAATATTCTTTGAGCCAAAATTCTATTGGGCAGCTTTTTTGAAATTGACCTTAATAATGAGGACGTTATTTGTTGCATTTTAACTTATACCATATCCTGCAATAATTGTGTGAAAATGTTTGACAAGGAAGGAGATTTTTGAACTACCTGTAAGATACAGTAGCAAATATCTGCCTCGACGAGTAGGGTTCTAGCTTTTGATGTACAGATCCAAATCAAAAGGGTTCAACAGCTTTAGATACGATGATTCATTTCAAAACTTCCAAGAAAAAAACACACTATTCGCGATTCGCGAAAAGTCCGGTTTCAGCATTTGCAAAAAAAAAGTATCAGGTGATAGATTGCGTCATTTTGCGGAGATAGGTATCGAACAAGTAATTCCAAGTTCCCTTTTCGTGACCTTGCGAATATTTTGCGGCTTCCCCTTAGCGAAAACTCCCTTTATGGAAATGTCGAAACAAATCCAACAGCCCCTTGATAAGAAATGTGACTGCATCAAGGAACAAGAACCATGAAAGGATTTGAAAAGTTCATTTGAATTAATCCTTCTTCATACTTCACCTCGATCAGGTGAAAACATAGCTAGAAAATGACCAAACATTCTAAAAAGCCCAATGTTGGTTCAATAAGACCTACTTCGGCTGATTCAGAAGATGAGTCGACGTTGGTTTACTTAGATAATGAATCATCATCCATAATGTCAACCACTTAAATCAAATCATAATACTCCAATTAGTCCATCAAAAAGAAAGCTGGAATTCAAAGGTGAATATGGGTCGTCAGAACGAGATAACATCGCTGGGCCTTCAAAGATGTCCAGAAAGGACAAATACAAGCTGAAAAGATTACAGAAAAGGGAGAAGAAGCCAAATTATAATGCTCCAGGTAGTCCATCAAAAAAAAAGCTTGAACTCAAAACTGATGGATTTCCAGAACAATATAATATCGAGCCTCCAAATATGTCCAAAAAGGACAAGTACAAGTTGAAAAGATTACAGAAAAGAGAGAAAAAGAAGTTTTATTCAAAAGCAAATGCTAATGAAGATAAGGGACAGGAAGGAAATGTTCCCAAAGCTTCTGCTTCATCCTCATCACAAGAATCCAGTGGAGTCATTGAGCAGGATGCTGGTCCACAAGAAGACTTAGAGTTGGCTGAATCCAAAGTTGAGGCCCCAATTCCAAACCTTGGGTCTTCAAAATCAGAGAGTGTTACCACTAATGAACTTAACGGCTCAAGCTCTATGAAGAAAAAAAAGAAGAGATCAAAAAACAAAAGCGGTCCCTCTGCTGAAATGCCAGTTGCAGCCGATGAAGAGACTCATTCTGTTACTAAGATTGAAAAGTCATCTGTTAGTTTTGAAAAACGCAAAGAGAATGAGTTAGAAGATCAAGTTAACGGAACACCAGAATTATTTGACTATGGACTAGAGGCTCAAAGCAATGATATAGGGCTAGAGATATTTAGTAGGGGTGGCCAAAGCTGTTATTCCTGGCTAGAAATACTGAATTTAGGTCGCCATCCAATTGTTGATAATCAACCGGTCAGCTCTACGATAGTTCAAAATCAAAGAAGTACTAGTATTCAAGCATATAATTCAGATATCAACGACACTCGTACTGATGGTATATTTTACAAGTCAATCAGTGCTAGGGAGGCCTCAAAAGCTATTGCTGATATGTTAAGCCTCAACCCCATTAAAGCTTATGACAGGAACATGATCATTATTGACGGCCTGAATGTTGATGAGATAAAAACATACCCGGGCTGCCACCTATGCAAGAGAGGTTTGGTCACAATTCGGAATTCAGGTCATACAATGAGTTGTTCCTATAATGGAACAGATGAACACCCCATAAAACGCTTCTACACACTCAAATTAACAGCCAAACTAACTACTCCTAGTTCAAGAAAGTTCAAGTTTGATCTTGTGGGCTTTGAAGAAATAGGAGAATTACTTTGCAAGGTTTCAGCTGACGAATTTGAACGAAACTCATTATTTATTCCAAGATACATCATGCGTCTTAAAAGAGATTTGAAAGATCAATTTGGCAATCAGGGGCTTAATATTATATTTCTTTTTAGGCCTAGTGGGTTACAGAAGAGTCAAATGGAATGCGTCCTTACTGGCTTCACTAAAAGGGTACGGTGATCTAGCTTAGTTTGAGCTTGGTTTTCTGACTTGACGCTTTTTAAAGAAAAGTAATTGTCGGACCATCTTAGAGACATTGAGTCTGTTTGTATTTCAAATCATTAAATTATAGCTTTGGTTGAATAAGCATTCAATCGAACACATCATATCACCATGTACACAACTGTAAGAATATGAGCCACCGTGATGGCAGAACCAATTGAGCTATTAAGAGCTTTTTATTTGTAGAACTTGATTTGATTTGCTTTTCATAGATTTTAATGTAGAAAAAGGTCAATGTTGAGTCTTGACATTTGTTTCTCTCATGTCATCCTCAATCAGAGGTCTGAATCAAACACCAACTTTGAACAGCAATAGCTCAAAATAGATTGTAGCAACAGAGCCTCCCACTTCAGCGCATTATTATTGGTGTCGACACAGTTCGCTCTATGACGAAGCTAGCTATATCTACCTCAACGAGTAGAGCCCCAGCTTTTGATGTACAACTCCAAATCAGAAGGGTTCATTCAACAACTTCAGATACGATTTTAAAACTTCGGAGAAAAAAACATACGGTTCGCGAATCGCGAAAAGTCCGCTTCAACAGATGCAAAAAGAAATATCAGGTGACATATTGCGCCATTTTGCGGATATAGGCATCAAACAAGTAAGTCAATGTTCCCTTTTCGTGATATTGCGAATATTTTGCGGCTTCTCCTTAGCGAAAAATCCAGTTATGGAAATGTCGAAACAAATCCAAAAACAACCGTTGATAAAAAATGTGACTGGTCATAAATAATCAACGAACAAGTTCCATAAAAAGATTTGAAAAGTTAATTTGAATAATCCTTCTTCATACTTTTCCTCAACCAGGTGAAACCATAACTAAAAAATGCCGAAACATTCCAGAAAGCCCCAAGTTGGTTCAATTAAACCAAGTACTCCTGTTGTATCAGATGCTGAGGAGTCCATGGAAGATCAATTGGAACATGAGAGCCCTAGCGATCTTGAATTCGCATCTCCTGCTAAGACAATAAGCAGCTCAGCTGCACAACAGACGAGTCCTTTGAAGAAGAAGAAATTGGATTTCAAAATGACTAGCCCAGCAAAGCTGTCAAAGAGATCTGAAGATAAAGTGGAATTGGAAGCACTGGAAGGCTCTAATGTTTCTTGTGCTACTGAAGACGAGCCAGCAACAGCTGTTGGAGAAACCAGTACTACAGGTGGTTCTGAAGAAGAAGAGAAAAGGAGAAGAAAAAGAGAGAAAAGAGAGCGAAGGGAGAGAAGAAGGCTAGCAAAGGCTGCTTCGAATAATCAAGTTCCAGCTCCAGAAACCTCAAGAGATTCCATTGTTTCATCTAAAGAACTATGCGGTGCTGAATCAATCATCTCTAATGATACGCAGATGGAAATTGTGGAGCTGCAGGAACCTACTGACAAAAATGGCTCCTCGTTGATGTCTCCTGAGACTGCTGCCACTCAAAAGCACAGGTCTACTAATGCTGAGCATTTGATTGATAATGAAAAGGCTTATGAAATCATCCTTAGAGGTCAAGCGATGAGAGAGTATGATCCTCATTTTGTCGAAGTGGAAGGGTTGAAAATTGATGGTATCTTCACATACATTGGCTGTGCTTGTTGTAGAAGAGGAGAGAAAACTATCAGGTCTAAAGAGCATGCGAACAGTTGTGCATATCGTTTTCAGCAGGACAATTGCTTCAATAAGAAACTTGTACTATAGAATTTCAATTACTTTTCATCTAAGCGATGTGTCATTTCAAACAATCGGGTTTCAGAACATCGGGATGAAATTATTCAAGCAAAGCCCAGAAGATTTTGATGCATTGAACTCAGGAGACCCAGAAGCTACCATGGCTTTGAAAACTGAAGTGGAGAATAAGATAAATAGTCACGATGGGGAACTTCCATTACTTGAGGTCCATTTTAAACGCTCTTATTATAATCTTTTTGACTCTGAGGAATGGGATTGCATCCTAGATGATATTTCAAATTTGGGTTCTGACTTCTAACTGATCGGTTGAGCGCTGTGTTTTATTATTGATTATGGGTCTAATACAACTAATTTTCAAGTTTCAATAAGTATAAAATAATTCACGAACAACGACAATATTATTATTATTATTAACGATCATGAAAAATCAATATTGTATCATTTATGACTAATTAGAGTCTAGAGCCCGACCCAACCGTGCATGTGTAGCGAAACCCCTTTTGCATACCACATTGCAACTTGCAAGTAATTTAACCAATAGCCAAAATGCAGGGTTTTCAAAAGCCAGATGAGGCGAAACCAAGCCTAAGACCCACTTGAAAACCAATCACAGTAGGCACCAGTTCCTCATGATCAAAATCTCGAGCATGATTGATCAATACTCACCTTGAAGCTTCAGTTAATCAATTCTATTCAGTACCTATAGAGTTCTTGTTAGTATCATATCCTGTTATCAAGTCAAATCAAAGCAAATTATCAGCTCACTTCAAATAAAATGTTGTTATCATTATAAGTATAATTTATCATTCACCCAGCATTAATAGCACTTTCCAAAATCCCAAGCTACCAGAACCAAATAGTATCAACCATCCAAGTCAGTCAGCTATACCAACACCTAATGAGCAAACTAAAGCGAAAGAGAGTTACTGTTAGTCTCTAGTTGTGTTTTGCAAAAAACATACCTCCATAGTGTCACAAATATCAAATTAAGGCACACATCGAACTCATCAGCATCTCTGGTCACTAGGTTAGTATTGGCTTCAAAACGAGGTGTTATGGGACCTACTTTGTTCTCTGTTCAAGTGTTTTCACCTAAACCTTGATGACACTTGTGGTATGAAAGAAACAAAAGAATAAAGGAAGAAAAGTGGAAATAGTGCCCACTGCCCTTTAATAATCCAGTTATCTTTGGAATGTTTCTTGTGAATAGTGGTCCAATTGTTATCCATTTCTATTGGAGGTGGTTGTTTGTGTACTGCGTTTTTGTGGTTTTTATTCGTTACCACGGTTGTATTAGTAGTGAAATTACATCATGTTTACATGATGGAAATTTTAAAGCGCGTCTTACGCATAAGAACAACATTAACTAAACCAAAAGAACACAACTTTACAACCATAATACGTTGTAGCAAATAATAAACACCATCTTATTCTACGGTCCAAAAGCTTCCAAAAGAATCCTTGATTGGAAGAATTTGGGTAACTTTCGAACAAACACGAAGCTTGTACCATGGTTAACTGTGTATAGGGTAGTTTCGTTTGTGAATTGTTCAGTTTCAAATATGAAGATTCTTTGATTTATGTCTATTTCATCTCCAACTTTCAGCTGTTTTAACGGTAGCAATTTTAATAGGTCAACTGAGCTCAGTATTCTTTAATTCTTAGTCTTTGAGTAGTTGTTACGCATTTTCGCGGCGAAATTAACTATGAGAGAATGAAAAAAACGGGCGCCGCCGGCGCCCACCACTCAAAATTCTCACTTTCAAGCAGCATTACTCAACACACTTTGCTAGATAATATATATGTTAGAATTATTCAATCATCATGAAACTGAATTCTCTTTAAGATGAATGTATTTTTGGGGTGTTCTAAGAAAATTTTGTTAAGGTACAAAGCTATACCTTTATTTGTTTTATAAATTCAAGATATGTACGTCGTTAAAATTCTTAGAATTAATTTGAAAACAAAATTAGAAAGGTCAAAATAAACATAAATTTTATCTAATTACAATCTTTGAAAGCTGAAGATTATATAAATGTATTTTGTTTATATTTGTGTCATATAATATTGTTGTTTAGTTATTTACATTTGAAAAGTTAGTCATGTGATCAGCGACAAATTGCACTGGGTAAATTACCCTTTTCGGATATCGGCGAAGTGAAAATACTACATCGGGAAATCTTGTCAGCTTTTGCAAACGAATGGCTGATTTTTTGGCGCCGACAAGGTAAAATTGAAAAATGTACTTCTTTATTATAACTCGATTTAAGCAAATGAAATAGAGAACAGTGAATCTATATTTAATCGTAACGAAAAAAACACCAACATGTGTTTCTTACCATTGTTCTGAAAAACTGCAAAGTTTTAGTCTGAATCACATGACCCGGATCACGTGATACCTTCTTAAAAGCCAGGGTAAATAACGCGTTGAAAAATTCCTCCGTACCTTGGGAATGCTCAACCTTCAAACTTCACGAACACTTCTTCTTTCCTTAAATTATTCCTTCACATAACGAATGAATCCGTTAACAAATCACATTTTTTCATTCCATTGGAACTCATTCTATTCTAGATATCATACCCAAAACTATAAATGAAAAAATAGAGCATTTGTGTGTGTCTTCCAAGGATCAACTACTTTTTTACCTATGAAGAGCTCTGAAATTAAGGGTTTAATAGAACCGTGCAGCTACTACAATCAAGAAATCAAAATGCACGTTTCAATCAATTTGGTATCGCATATATATTAAAGAGGCCCAATTTATTTCCTTGATCCTGAAAACATTGCTTGATCCTCAAAACCCATCCAAAACCGCCCAAAATTCGCGGAAACCAGGCAAAATCCGATCAATGGCGTTGAAAAATCCATCCAAGGGTCCAGGAAAACCCCTGTTTTTGAAAATTCCGGATCAGTTTTGACTGTAAATGGTTATTTTAAAGGTGGTTTCCATATAAAAATTTAGAGAATTTTACAGTTTAGGTGTCAGATTTGGCAGAAGTGAAGTTGTTGAGATTGGAATAAGCAGAATATGGTGGTGTGGTGATACATGGGTGGATTGTGAATCCGATAAAATGAACACTACAGCTCGTCAGAGGAACTCCCATGTTCAAAGGGGTACTGCTTTGGAAAGTAGATGTGGAAATACAACGTTGACGCTTGTAATGGTGGTCGTAGTGTTACTTTTTTGGATGTTGAGCCCTAATATAAGTTTATGTTTTTGATCATTCCGTTTCACTGTAGGAGTTATTGATTGATTATTGTATATTCTTTATAATACTTTAAACTTCAGTGTGAAATGCGTTTGTAAATCCCACGTCCATCTACTTTTCAATCACCTGCAGCATTTCAGTAGTACATAAAATTTCTTCTTTCTGATCAGGAGTTTATTCCATCGAAGGTGGTTTTGCATGATAGCACTCTTAGTCATCCAGAAAACGCCCTGTTTCAATGCCCTTCTCGGTGTTCAGCTAGCATGTGTAATACACAAGTCCTATCCCCTATTATGTGAAGCTATAAGGAGAAATCCATCATAATCCTCATAGTCAAATCTCCGAACTAACTTATCATACATTTTTGCCCCCAAA
Organism: Hansenula anomala; assembly: GCF_001661255.1. Taxonomy (NCBI): domain Eukaryota; kingdom Fungi; phylum Ascomycota; class Saccharomycetes; order Phaffomycetales; family Wickerhamomycetaceae; genus Hansenula; species Hansenula anomala. The sequence goes on from NW_017567111.1 coordinate 2,224,726, forward strand.
TTGGCCTCAGAATTAGTGACACGTAATCTGCCAAAATGGTTTTTTTTTGAAATCTCCATAGTTAGGAGAACATGAAAATTTCAGAGCACATCGTTTTTGACAATAATTTTTTCTTTTACATGCTACCTAACGAAACCACGTTCAAATAGTACAACTATCTATTTTTTGAAGCTGCAGTAGAGTTTAGCAGGCTAGTTTTTCTTAAATCATGCTCTTTTCCAGTGGGAGTACAAACGCAGAGAAAAGTTCGTTGTCTTAAACTTTGGGTGCAGGTTATGTTTCAGAACAGCCTCACCGAATAGCAGATCTTAATATGATGGCTCATAACAACTGCAAGCTGCGAGCTGTATATTTCCTAGGAAGTGAGTGTGTTCAAACTAGCAAGTCTGCCTCAATAAGTTTCAGACTGTATGACTTCAAAACCTTCTAAACAATATCACATTCATTAATTACAGAGGTCGAGGCTTCATCTGAATGCAATTGATATTATACTCTCTGGTAGTACTTAAGTCCTAGTTGTTAATCTTTATAATAAAATTGGTGTATATTAATTATATTTTAAGTTCAGAATTAGCTTAAAAACTGATATAGCAGGTCGAATTGATCGAGCATATCACGCTACCAACTTGTTATAAGCTGCTGATGACGTCGTTTATAAGCAGCTAATTCATTCGCCCTATATAATATTAATGATCATCAGTACGTCGTTCTCAGTAAATTCGAACATGTATACGTCTATTTGTTTTAACTTTTAGTGTATTTGACATGAACTAATTATAATAATTGGATGAGGAATGCAATTACGCCGTCTATAAGTTTCGTCAAAGAGGATAAGAAAAATGCAATAATTGGTCGACGTTAATTAAAATTGATATTAAAAAGCCGATGATCGTTGACATATAGCTAGTACGTCTATAAACTAACTATATTAGGCGCTTAATTATATTAATAGATTCATATTGATCAGTTATAATTAATCATCAATATTAATATTTGCACATTAACATCCGAAAGAAAAAAACACATGTTGATGAAGTCTAGTCATGATCAATTATAATTATAATATTATTATAATAACAGTTATAGAATAATTATATAATATATATATAGTCCAAACATTCTCTCGAAATATAATTTAGCTGACAATGATACTGATGTACCGATTTACAGCTGTGATGTCTACTACAACAATATTGGGATTGCTGTAGTGATATTAAAATTAAATCGCTGTAATTGAAGTAAAGATATAGAGAAGCTTAATTAGCGCATGTATATTTGTACATCCAGTTGAATAATAATGACATAATAGATTTAGACGCCTATTATTGATAACTACATTTGTAATCATCTTGGTCTTTTGAATGTGAAGAATCTCAATATGACAGACATGTGGCTTTCAATCGCCATGAACCCCTAAACAAACGTTAGATCACTTTTATGACATTTCACAATACAATCATTACCTTTGTAATTTTTTTTTTATTTCTTGCTATCAGTTGAACTTACTGACTCTTCTGGTTCTCCAGTATGAAGTTACTCCGTTTGAAATGCAACACTTGATGTGAAACTTCAGCTTTTAAAACAACCCCATATATACATTGAAAAGTTTGAGCTATGCTGCGATAGGTTTCTGACTTTCTTTCTCACACACTCTCTTTGCAGGAGGAAAAATAATCTTAAAGACAGATTCAAGCAATAAAAATCTTGATGTATACATGAAGTTTATTCACCATAATGCAGTATAGTAACCAAACCAACCAAAGAAGACTTATATGAGATATGAGGGTATTCAGATTGATACTTTGACCTCTTCTTCCCGAGTGGTTTTAATTCAACAATAATGGAGATCTTGATCAACAAACTGAAACCAAGATTGCAAGCAAAAGGCTTTAAGACTTTCTCTTCAGCAGAATGCTAGAGTAAAGCTCTCCATTTCAGTAATTATGAATTAGATGACTGAGATGTAAGCAGCTGACCAACATCACAAGAATATTAGAATTCTTTCAATAAATCCCACATAACATTGACTTGAGTTTAATTTGATCACTTTTGAATTTCTAAAGCTCAAGCTCCAATAAGATAATTGCCACCAACAAAAAATAAAAGCTTAATGTGAAAATTACGGTAGATAATTGTTTGCAGCAGTTCATTCTGTACATTCATTTCAGTTGATTAATGATTCAAAGTGGCAACTCTTTGTAATATTCATGTTGATCAAACCTATTTTCTCAAAAAACGCAATTCATTGGGAAGCAGAATTGAGCAGTAAGAGCAGCTGATGAAGTGCATATAACCAATAACCAGTGTTTTGGCAGTTACATTAACTTTCCTCCAACGATAGTCTTCTGAGCACAACAGAAATAAAATCGATCGTGATTCGACGTAGCCCCAATTCCGACCAAGATACTTCACGTGATGAGGTCGGAAGACAAGCATGGGTAACCCCTTAAAAGAGCGTGATTGTTAATCACCACACTTGATTACCTAAGATTGCCACAAAAAAGAATCAACAACAAGTTAAAGTCTGAAGTCTGAATCCTGATTTCAAGTTTCAACTCATGACATTTTACAAACAATAACAGTGGGCCTATAAGCTTCAACGGTATCTGAATATGGTCTTCAAAGTGGGAATTGTTTCATGATGACAGTTAGGTGGTGTCGTTACAACTAACTCAGACTTACGTTTCAAGGTTCCTGCTGGTGATGAAGATATCAAATCTATTAGTAACACAACATTGATTATAAAGCCACAGATCCAATTTTGAAACACAACAAGAGAAATAGTATAATCACTAGAGATTTCAGATTATCCAAGCTTTAAATTTCAAGAAGAATCCTCAAATATGAATACTTGAAACTTGAATTAGAGATCCATTTGTCAACATATCTAATTCATCCTTTGCAGATGAAAAATCAACTCTAACTGACCAAAGAGAATCATTTATCATGCTCAATCGTATTATGTTTAAAAACATTACGGATATCTGAATCAAAAAAAGAGATAATATTACCCATTCATCTGAAGCCATCATATATGTTTTGAAAGAAAGAATTTGGTGTTAAATTTCCAATCGGCTCTTTATTCATTAACTTTGAAGCCCCTGAACCACCGCAAATTCTGGATAAAATGAAGTTGCTACTCATTTTAGAATTGTGATCAAATCATGTTATAATTTCATTCATTTAATCAAAGATCTAGATTAACAGCGGAAAATTCTCAGTCAATCTATTTTTTAAGAACTTTGAAGCGCTCATTGACAGAATTTAGGTGTTCTAAAGGAGCCTTTGTTCTAATTTATAAAAATGAAGAACATTTATATGACTTACTTAGCAGTACATCTGCTGAAATAGATGAGCAGGATCAACAAGAAGATAAAGCACAAGAGGAAGACCTCAATAACACATATTATGAAGATAGTCCAGCTCATGGATATTTCGAGCCCTATTACAGCTAGTTGGCTTATTGGAGATAATCTTATATTGAAGTACAATTGTGATTTAAATTGGATTGGGAATGAATTGCCATGTAATGTTGATTCTGAAGAGAGGAAGATGTGAAAATTGATGTGAAAATTGAATCACCAACTAAACTCAATATTGAACAACATACAATGATTGAAAAGAAAGCAAAAGTTTTATTATTTTGTCAGCTCACAGGTGATCAAGCTTCCCCCTGGTGATTTTTTCTTGTCCAAAGTAATTTGCTTTTTAAAAGGTTTTAGAAAAGATTACGTACATCCACTAATGATTTTGATTTTAATGATGGAAATGGAATCTTTTTGGTTTGATCTTTGAACAACTACATGGAGTATCAAATAACGTTGAGAACTCCAGACTGAAATCTATCTATTGATCTCTGATGTGTGAGATTGCACTGATGACCAATATGAATTATGAATTAATGAAATTGACTAGAACAGAAAGCAGAAGCAAGAGCATGATTCATTAATATTGAACGAACCTGAGAGTTAATGCATATGAATGAGATTTAATAGATGATTGAAATGAAAGACAAAGAGCAAGGTCAATATTTTTGAAGGAGAATAGCAAAAATACTGAAGAAGAATAATTGGTTATATGCAAATGAGATTATGAATATAAATAGTTGGAAGGGGGTGGAGAGAAATAAAGAAAGGAGCACTGATGATCCAAGACAAGATGATATGAAAACAACTAATATGAAAAGATAAGTGTGAACTTTCACAACTAGGAACTCATCTTATGTTAAAGCAAAATAATCAAATTTAACGGTCATAGATGTTAGGGAAACTCATAAGACTGATTAGCTCGAAGAATAGTAAAAGTATAAAAAGTAGAAGGAACAGTGAAAAGCTTTTTCATATATATAGTAAAATCACGCAAGTGTATATCATGTTCTAGTATTCATAATCAAGAAGCGCCGCTAAGTAAAGTCAGAGGATTACACAAATTAGATAAATTAGGGAAAACTACTAAACACACTCTCTAATAACTCAAAGATCAAAGAACTGATTTGAATGAAGAACAGTCACCTGGAATATTGCACTAGAAGAAAATGGAGATGACATTAGCTCGAGATAAAACCCGTGATAAGAAGCTGATGAGCAGCGTGAATACCACAAGTAATCTCAGAAGAACTAGACTTTTCCACCTTTGACTCTCATCATTGGACAGTATTAACAATATGTCTTCTACTAAAACTTGATCAAACAAACAACTTGTGAAGATGGGGACTCTTTCACTTAGATTTATTGACCAATAATTGTACACCTATCTGATGCATCCAATAGAATAGAACTGGGAAGCTCAAGCCGCTGTCTTGGTAAATCCTTATTCCAAATATAGGAAAACCTTAATTTGCTAAGAGTAACTAAGACCTATCAACAATATTTTTAAATTGATCATACTTTGCAATGTTATCAAAAACTGTTGGTTCTAAGATTTTTTCGGGGTCGCGAAAAATTGCAACGAGTCGGGGCGTCCAACACTCGGAGTTAAAAGTTGAAAAACAAGATTTTCACGGGTTGTGAATGAGGAAGCTAAGCGGTGGGAAAATACAACCCCAAGACAAACTTGTGAAAAGTGACCGAAAGGTACTTCATGCGAAAGCATTTGAGAATGTAACGAACCCTTAAGGAAGTAGGCATTGCTCATAAAATTTGAACCCAATATTTTATTATATTGGCCTCGCTGTATGGTGGAGAAAGTTTGGAGGTGATCGTAACGATCCATCATCCGCTTTATACACTGTATCCAGCATGAGGTGGGAGCGAGTCTAGAGGATACTACTGAGGTTTAATCTAGATTTGTGAAAGCCTTGAACAGACTCATACCAGACATCTAGCGATTCTGTGTGTGAGCGCTGAAGGATTTGGTGGACTACTAGCCTATGGCAAGTGTTTCATTCAAGACGAACTTGGAGTGATGGCTAGTGTGATACCG
>NW_017567112.1:0-34647 GCF_001661255.1 Hansenula anomala
AATCTTGGATGAGTTGTTCCGGGTTATACTATTTACATGCTGGTTCAGGAAAAATTTTCATTATAAATGTTGGAAAAGATTTTCCGCTGCTGTTCTTGTATATTTGTTTAGACCTTTGGAGAGTGTTGAAACATTCCTGGTGTATTACCACTGAGACTTGTTGACTTTGCTGTTTGTGTTGAATACATATTTGTTATTTGTTACATCTTATATTTGTCTTGTTATCTATTGATTTGTTTGTCGTTAATCTAGTATCAGATCTCTTATTAGCAGCTCCAGACGCTTCTAGAGTTAGATTGGCATCAGTTAGTTGTTCCTATTGTTATTAAATCGATTCTTCTGTTGATCATTAAACATCATGGTGAAGTTAGAAAGTGACAGCTCCGATGGAGACATTCCTATGACTACCAAAGATAGAATTGATGAGTTATTCTCTGATCGTTTGAGTGAAGATGATCTCAAGTACATCTTGGAGAAGAAGTTGAACTTGAACTCAGTGAATGAAACAAAGGGCGATGAAATCCGTGATTATAAATCAGACGAAAACTTAAAAAGTTTAATGGAGTCGCATTCAATAATAAAGCTAAAGAAATACCAATTTCTAAAGGTATGACACCAGAGCACGCTGGTAAAATTATCAATGAATCTGTTGAGCTTTTGAAGAAAAAGGGAATTGAAGTCTGAAGAGTAATATAGGAAGAGCCATGTTTAAAGCTGTAGTCAGACCTGCCACAAATCTCCGTGCCAATTGCACATTCGCGAAAAAGAAAAAGAGCTCTTGATTCTGGAATCGTTTCTTCCAGGAACCATACATTGTCGATCATGGATAATGCACTTAATTAAAAAGTATTCAACAAGCCTTTGAGCAGAGCACACCGTGTTGTCAATTTGTATCCAAAGATGGTAATCATGAACAAAAAAAGTTTTCGTGTTATAAGAACTTAATTTTCCTCGAGCCATTCCTTCTACAATATCTTGAAAACAATCCAACAAGACTATGAAGCTTTTAGTGCTCTTTTTATCAACCTTCTTCATCATAAAATCTGTTTCCTGTCAAGTTGTCAAATTTGATTACTCCAAGAAAACTCAAGATTCTAATTCACACACAGCCTCAAGTCCATTAATCAATAAATTGAGGAAAAGACAAGATACTTATCAAGCTATAGGGTTCACAGATGATACAGTAGCATATTATGTTAATTTAACAGTGGGTTCTCAAGGGAAAGAGATATTGGCGGTACTGGATACTGGATCTTCAGATCTATGGTTCCCTGGACCTGATAACACCGAATGCACCAATGGGAAACCTAATGGACCAAGATTCGTTGATGCTCCAGAGTTAACATCTTCTGAAACTAATCCAAAAGAATCAGCATTAGCTGAATTAGCAAAAGATATACAAAATTATTGTTCACCTTCAAATGTATTCAATTATCATAATTCCAAAACTTGGCATTCAAATGATACTTTATTCAAAATTAGTTATTTAGATGGTTCAATATCAACAGGATTATGGGGAACTGATAACATTCAAGTTGGTGGTATTGAAATTCCAAATTTTTCATTTGCAGTGACAAATAGCAGTAATGCATCAGCAATATTTGGAATTAGTTTTGATAAAAGTGAAACAACTTACATAATGAATTCCAAACCTCCATATACATACTCAAATTTCCCAATGAGATTAAAACAAGATGGTCATATATCTAAGATTACATATTCATTAAGTTCTGGTAAACCTGGTGATTTCGAAGGCACTTTATTAGTCGGTGGTGTTGATCATGCCAAATATTCAGGTGGGTTAGTCACAGTTCCGATCCTATCAGATCAAACAACAGCTGTCACATTATCAAGTTTAGGTTTAAAGACAAATGGCTCCAATATTGAAACAATATCTTCAACTTTTTATAAAACCTTATTGGATTCTGGTACAACAACTGCGAATTTCCCCCATCAGTTATTAGATCCTTTAGCTAGAAAATTAGGATCAACTTTGACAACAGTTAAACATAATAGTTATGAATATTATGACGTTGATTGTTCATACCTTGGTGACAAAAATTATACCTTTGAGTTGGATTTTTCAGGAAAAATCATCAGTGTTCCATTATCAAATGCAGTTCAAAAACAACCATCAAATGATGTATGCTTTTTGAAAATTGTTTCATTAACAGATGATATAATTATTTTAGGTGACATTTTTTTAAGCTCTGCATACATTGTTTACGACTTGGAAGATCAAGAAATATCAATTGCACAAGCTAACCATAGCTCTGAAGAAGACATTGAACCAATAGTAACATCAGTCCCATCAGCTACAAAAGCTACAGCATATTCATCCACATTCTCAAAAAGGTTACCTGAAACGACTACATATGATGTATTCTCTACAGTACTGATATAATTAAATATATATATATACATGATTATAGATTTTACCAACCTCTAGTTGACAATTTTTCCTTTTCTTTCAATTGATCCACTGCAACGCCAAACATCAATTCACCTAAATCAGTTGAGTACTCTAATAATTTGGCTGGATCATTATAATGAGTCACTGAGTTCACAATAGCAGCAGCCAATCTTTCTGGATTTTTGGATTTAAAAATACCAGATCCTACAAACACACCATCACAACCTAATTGCATACATAACGCAGCATCAGCTGGGGTTGCAATACCACCTGCAGCAAAATTGACAACTGGAAATTTCCCATTGTTGGAAATCAAATCTTTTAGTCTTTGGATGGGGATTCTGTTGTCGTTGGCATAAACCTCTAACTTAACTTCATCATTCTTTAAAGTCAAGACGTATTCAATCTCTTGCTTAATCAAAGTTATATGAGAAACAGCTTCGGAAATATCACCTGTACCTGCTTCACCTTTGGTTCTCAACATTGCTGCACCTTCATCGATTCTTCTCAAGGCCTCACCGAGGTTTCTAGCACCACATACAAATGGAACTTTGAACTTCTTCTTGTCAATGTGATACAATTTATCGGCAGGGGTTAAAACTTCAGACTCGTCAATGTAGTCAATTCCTATTTCCTCCAAGATTTGAGACTCCACGAAATGCCCGATTCTGCACTTGGCCATCACTGGAATAGAGACGGTTTCCATTATCTCTTTGATCAATTTAGGATCACTCATTCGACACACTTGATTCGAAGCTCTCATGTCCGCTGGAATACGCTCCAATGCCATGACTGCACAAGCACCAGCTCTTTCAGCTATTCTTGCTTGTTCTGCGTTGACAACGTCCATAATAACACCGCCTTTAAGCATTTGAGCTAGCCCTTTGTTTAACTTTAGATCCGACATGATGAGCTGTTATTGATTTGGGACGTCAAAACTACTACAAAGATCAAGGAGTTGAAGCCATATTTATACACGGGAACTAGATTATTATCTTTAGCCCATCAAACGTTTAAGCGACTTTTCGTTGGTTGACAAGCTGGTGACTCGTTCGCACGGAGCGAAGTGTTGACTCGGATTATTCTCTTAAGTATATTCGAACCAACCAAACGAATTAATATATGGTTGACTCATGAATTGTATGCTCCTATTTAATGACTCAAAACTACCCAATTCTTAACCTTGCTCGTATTATACTTTTCATCAAGGATATGAGGAACCAAAAAAAGTATACAGTTGGTGTATTAGCTCTACAAGGTGCTTTCAAAGAGCATATTCATCTACTAAACCAAGCAACAAATAACTACGATAGCTATGAAATATCCTATATTGAAGTTAGAAATCAACAACAATTGTCCACTTGTGATGCATTGATTGTTCCCGGAGGAGAATCTACTTCAATGTCATTGATTGCAGAGAGAAGTGGCATGTTAGAACCTTTAGCAAACTATGCCCTTTTAAAAAAACCAATTTGGGGAACTTGTGCAGGGTTGATTTTTTTATCAAAGCAAGTTATAAATGGTTCTCCTGGTCAAAAATTAATTGGTGCTTTGGATATTCAAGTCAAAAGAAATGCATTTGGAAGGCAGCTTGATTCGTTCGAACAAAATCTTGACTTTACTTCATTTATTCCTGGTGTAAATGATTTCCCGTCAATCTTTATAAGAGCCCCTGTTGTTTCAAAAATCTTAAAAACGAGTTCATCAGATGAAATAATAACAATGAAAGAAACCATTAGTGAAAATGCAAATGTAATATTTTCCAACATTATCAAAGAAAAAGTCAATGAATCACCCGTCAAAATCTTATATCAATTAGATAACGGTCTTATTGTGGCTGTTAGACAAGGAAACATTCTGGGAACCTCTTTCCATCCAGAATTGAGTGATGATTGTAGGTTTCATAAATGGTTTATTGATGAGTTTGTGCTTCAAATTTGAGTAGAATTATTTTTCATTAACATTTTCTTGTAGAGGTTCTAAACCTGTATCTCTAACGGTGGCATTACTCAATAAACAAAAGGCAATGCAACCTATCCACAAGTAAAACACATTCTTCAATGATTCCATATAAATATTTTTCAAGAATTGGACTTGGATCAAAGAGTACTTATCAAAAGAGGGAATGCTAAACACTTGACTCTTTAAAGATTTGACTTCTTCTGAACTAAAATAAGAAGCTCCATAATTGGTGAGCTTTTGATTATAAAAATTTGACAAAATTGTTGAAGCAACGGCTAATCCAACTGAGCCACCAAAACAACGTAAAACATTTCTTGTTGAAATAACAATTGCCCGATCTTTTCTGTAGGATTGTGCTTGTACTGCAATCAACGTAGGCTGGAAAGTTGCCCCAATACCACATCCAGTAACAACTAAAGCACCAATTGTAATTGAAATAGGTGTAGTTGTTCCCCAAAGAAGTAATAAACCCATACCAACAGTCCAAAAGGTATAACCAAACCACACAACATGCCAATAATGTTTGTGTCTTGAAATAATCTGGCCACTAATAACAGAAACGAAAACCTGTGGGAATACCATACACAGCATATACTTGGAAGAATCTATGGTATTGAAACCCCTAATTGATTGCAAATAAAATGGAATATAATACAACATACCAAAATAACATATTCCAAAGAAAAAATTCTGAGCAAATAAAAAATTCAAAGAAACTCTAGTATTGAATAGATGTAAAGGCATCATTGGAAGAAGTGCAAACTTTTTTTCAACAATCAAAAAAACAATAAATGAAACTCCTCCAATACATAGGAATGCAATTGAAAATGCACTATCCCACTTATAAGTTGAACCACCGCCACTTATTGGAATCAATAGGAAAATTATTGTAACAGAGCTTGACAAAAACCCCAAAACATCAATTTGTGAAAATTGTTTCTTCATATCCTGTTTATGATGTGTATAAGGAACCAGCCATACAATGAATGTGCATCCTGATATAACAAGAGGGAATAACATAAAGTAGAATTTCCTCCAAGAGTGTGTGTGTGTTATGAACGCTGAAGCTAAAAATGGCCCAATTGCATTACCCAATCCAACACATGAACCTAAAATTCCTTGATATTTCCCTCTTTCCTCTAATGTAACAATATCAGAAACAATCATCATACTCAGTGATGTAATACCACCATTACCAATTCCAGAAAAACCTCTAAAAATATATAGTTGGTATGGAGTTTGTGCCAATGCACATGCTAAGTCTGATAATGATAAAATAACCATGGAGGCTATCAAAACATATTTTCTTGAAAAAATGTCACTAAATCTTCCAAAGAGCACCATGAATACCGTTTGACTAATCAAGGATGATGTCCCAGCCCATGAAACTGTCTCTTGAGCATCTAATTCCTCTGCTATATCTGGAAGTGCAATAGTAATCCCGTTTTGGTCAACAAAAGATAAAAACAATGCACTTGCTAAGGCTCCAAAGACAATAAGTAGCTTTTTTTTGGGTAGAATGTTATCATGGGAGTCAGCCAAAACTTGAGAAAGGTGAACTTCCAGTGTATTAACCTCCTCATCATCCTTGATTTTGAGTTGTTCCCGCTTAATGGTTTCAATTGAGGATGTAGATGTCATCTTAAATCATTAATGTTTTTTTTTGAAGATTTATTATGAATGGGCTAGAATATTAACCATGACTCTCAAAGCTCATGGAGCTGAAGGAAAAAAAACAAGTGCGCCATCGGCTCAATTTATTCAATATCATGTAATCTGTTGATAAACCAAAAAATCTACTTTCGTATCATGAATTTTTTTCCATAGATCGCAAAACTGGCCCGAAATGGAAGTTTCTCCGTGGAATAAAATTCTGTCGCGACATTTAAACAAAAATTACAAAAAATCCTCGTACAGATTCAATCAATCGAGATTCCAAAAGAATTCACCTCAAACATGAGAACTTTAGATAGAAAAGAAAAAGTCCTCTTAGTTGCTAGTATATAAACCGGAAATATCAGCCATGTGATCTCAACCACATTTGCTAGTCTGTTCAATAGACTTTGTATGCAGAATGACTGACTCAAAAACAACAGGCAAGGAAATAAAGAAAGAGAAGTAGGTAATTTATCAAGAATCAGACAATGGGACAGTGTTACTAATAATTATGACAGCTTACCATCATTTACAGAACTATGCTCAAGCTCAAAGATACAAACACCGCATCAAATAAGTAGAGCTAGTGACCCGTTATCTTCTGGATCAGGTACCAACAAAGATGCAATCAAAACATTACTTTTAGCATTTAGCCAGGAAATAGGGACATCCATTCCAGAGCCCAATAATAGAAATTATATCTTGTCCAAATCGGAATCACCTCATGAAACTACTTCAACTAGAGAATCAACGTCAAATGAGTCCTTGAGTAATTGTTTCCAACCAAAGAATTTAGCTTTATCTGAAAGTTTGATAGAAGTATTGCACTCAATTGAGAGATCCAATCATGCCCATAGAGAGTTGTTCCCGTTTATTAATAGGATTTATCTAGATCTAATGGAGTATGTGAACAGGACGAAAGTGCAGCAAGAACCTCAAGAGCTTTTCAACCTTTTATTTCAGTATGAAAGTCTAAATGGTGATCCTATAGCTTCTAAAATATCTCGTGCTGATTTGAATGCTTTCTTACAAACAATTCCAATACAGGCGTTGGAAGATTGTATTCAAAACGCTGAGCTAGTTAAGAAGGGTCTTTGTGATTGGTTGCAATTTAGATTGAATGAAAAGGAGAAGGAACTACAACGATTATTACCAACACCAGTATATAGACATTCAAGCACCCCATTTCAATCAACAGTGCATAACTCAGGTCACAAACCTTCAAGTGACTATAATGCCAGTACAACCAACTCAGTTTCTGAGTCTGCATCAAGTTCTAATAGATCATCTACATCGCCAGAAAGAAGGAAAGTTGATCTCATTGATGAAATCAATGCTGAGAAGAAGAAGGAGAAGCTTGCTTCTTTGGGGATTGACGTTGAAAAAATCCCAACTAGTACAGTGGTGGGACAATGTTGTCTTCAATGTGACTCTGATGATACTCCAGAATGGAGAAGGGGTCCTTATGGTCCAAGATCTTTGTGTAATGCTTGTGGGTTATTCTATGGAAAGCTGGTTAAAAGATTTGGTAAAGACCAAGCAGCCCAAGTTATGGAGAGAAGAAAATCACAGGGCAATGGGAAAGATAGAAGGATTCCTATAGAGTAAAATAAACAAATGAACTTTAAGAGCTCATCCTAGTTATTTTGTTTAAATGGAGTTGTGTAGTTTTAGAAGCTCGCGAACTAATTCCACTGGAAGTAAAATAAGGAACAGAAAAAAAAAAATAGATCGTAAACTTGAACAATTATAAAATACGTTGCTTTGACATCTATGTACATCAACTTATAATGATTCCAAAACTCTCGTTAATATAGAGACTTCATATAATCAAGAAAACAACATGGCTTCACCAATATTTGTCTCAAATCCTAGCCCGACTTTTTCATGGACTGCTATATTCAAAGGCTGTCAGTTTGCATTCTTAGGTGCCTATAGATTACTTCAAAATCAACTGTTTTTCGAGAATCCCAAATATTTCAAATTCACTTTTGTTGCATTACAGCTTTCAATTGTTGTTCAAATTGTGTTGTCCTTGCCCTCCATAGTTACAAAATTTTCTTATTGGATACTTCGTTTCATTGTGAACAAAGAGATTGACATTCAAAAATTGAATGAATTGATTTCGTTCTTCATTTATGATGTATTCCAGTTACAAGCCATCATACTTTTAGTGATTTATACATTGTATTATGATGTTTTTGAAGAGGTTTTCATTAGTGGATTGCAGTACATTGATCAAGTGACTATAGCAAATAAGAAAACATCCAAAAATGTTTATTCAACAGGTTTATTGAAATGCAAACGAGTTAATCTTCGAAATATCTCTTTACTATCAAACTGGATAGCTAAATTGAACCGGTTTTCAACTCACCAAATCAATCATTTATCACAATTGTTGCAATCATATCTACAATTGGTGATGATGAATTTGTTCATTTATTCATGCACACATATACCTAGGTTGAGCTCGGTAGTTGTTTCATTTATTGTTTCAAGAAGTTTCAATACTAAATTGGGTACTAGTGTTACGTTTCTTGTTTTTTCAATGGGGTTGGTTACACCACCGTACGTTTTGTTGGAATTTTATTCATTTTACTCGATTACACAACTTATGGTTAAATATTTATTAAACATTCCATATTTCCAAAAACTAAATTTCACTGATCTCCAATCTGATAACTGGCTTTATTCAAGAGCTGGGCTTTCATTTGGATTCGGTTCTGTTTTCACCATGTTGGCATGGAAATTCAACTACATTGCATTATTAATTTTGATTTTACAACAATTAAGCTTAGCATATTTCATATCTCAAGTTACGGACCCAGTACCTGAATCATTAACAGAGCCATGGATTTTAACCCAAATTTATTGGACCAGGATTTATAATAAGTTGACTGTTTCAGGTGATGGATTCAAACCAATTCCACTCTCATATATTATTTCCAAGCATGAGTCCAGTACGCCTGATACCAGTGCATACGTTACCCCAATATCTTCAACCACAAGCTTAAATAGATTGAACTAATAGAATTAACTTGTTAACTGATCTGTAGTTGTGATATATTATAAAATGAATTCGCGAAACTTACCCGCGAATGCAGTACCGCGAATTAATTTTTATAATTATTCCATAAAAATGAAGGTTTTAAACAGATGACAACACTCTTGGGTGAACATCAAAATACTAAAACAATAATTAAAGATGTCTGTAAGTTGTATTGGGTTTTTCTAGCTTACTGTTTTTGAGATCACTAACTTTTAATGCAGCTCAATGTTATAAACCCTAAACCATTTATCAAAGAATTAGTTGGTACAAAAGTCTTGATAAAGCTAAAATTTAACAACACAAGTTATAAAGGAATACTGAATGCTAGTGATAACTATTTTAACATAAGTTTATCTGATCCAGAAGAAATAGTGGATGGTACATCAACCCCCTTGGGTAATGATTTGTTCATAAGATGTAACAACGTGTTGTATATACAGCAGTCAAAAGACTAGTGATTAATATGCTACAAAGAAAAATGGTTAAAAATTCACAATATATGTGTATGTATAATATAAAAGTAAACAGTTTACAGAATATTAATGGGGGGTTGATGGAATAGTATGTACTTTTATATCTTTCTGTTCCTCCCAAAAGTCAAACAATAATAATAGATTTTTTTTCTTTTTCAATTTTCCTTTATTGTTAATTAACACCACCACATCACCATCCTATTTTTTTTTATATATATATAATTCAAGTTTTTTGTTTAAAAAATGCTATAATAGATTTTCTCATGTCATTATTTTGATAAATTTTTCTTATCACTTCTTTCTCTCATTCTAATCTAACTCTTTCGTCGCTCAATCAACAATTTATAATTCATCAGCATATGGTAAGTTTGAAACATCACCAACAGCAACATAGTTAAATTTACCTAATTTGAAATCTTTAACTTTTGAGACATCTAAAGATAATGGAGTGATGGCGGTGTCATTGGCAAAAGCTATTTGAGCATTGGTATAATTGTTAGCAACTGAGATATCAGTAGATTTTTTCAAGCTTGAAACAATTTGTTTAATGTTTGAAGAAACAGTTGATGAATCACCTTTAACAGCTAAAGTGAATAAACCTGATTGAGCATATTTGTTAAATTTAACTTCTGAAATCAATTCAGATAAACCAGATAATGGAGATGATAAAAAGTTTGTTAAAACTTCATAAGTAGCAAAATCAGCAGCTTTAACTGGGATAGCAATAGCAGCAACTGAGGCACCAGTAGCTCTTAGTCTTGATTCAACACCTTCATAAGTTTTTGGAGCTGAAGTAGCTAATAATGATTTACCTTCTGGTAATCCGTATAATGAAGAATCTTTGTAGAAATTATCTAAATCTTTTGGATTGATACCTTTACCATAGATTTCAATGTTTTCTTTAACGTAAACTTGGTCAGCATAAGCTTTAACATCATCTAAAGTGACATTTTGAACACCATCATAATATAATGGTTTACCTAAATCACCTCTATAAGTGATTGAATGTAATAATTCTGAAGCTTTGAAAATTGGATCAGCATTAGCGGTAGCTAAATCGTATTTTGCAGCTGGTAAAACAACTTCTGGGAATTCATGTGGTCTGAAAGAAGTTTTATATAAGACATCACCTAAGGCATTAACGAAATATGGTAAATTTTCTTTTAAAAAGTTTGCAGTTAAATAAATTGCATCTCTATCAACTTTTGAATAAAATTGACCACCTAATAATTCGGTTTCTCTTGTTAATCTCAAAGCAGATTTAGATCTAGTGTTTTGGAAGTTGAATCTTGATAATAAATGAGCAAGACCATCTTTTGGAGCATAACGAGAACCTGCATTAACTTTGACTGTTAATGAAGAAACTTTACCAGCTTCAAAATCAGTGGCTTGGACTTTTGTAGCATAACCTCTTGTTGAGGATGGAATTGATCTTGCCAATCTTCTTGAAAGCATCTTGTTCTTCTTCTTGTTGTTGCTGAATATGGATGAGAGAGTTTTGTGTACACAACTATATGATGTCGAAGATTATTGTTACTTGGATTCGTTATTTTTTTTTTCCTTTGAGATTGAAAATTGCACCAACATGATTGGGTGGAGTCGGATATAGCTCTTAGGGGTATTTTCCGAGGGCAATGAATTGTAGTGGATTTGGTTTACGCATATTAACGGTGGTTAAATTGGGAGTGGTCTATGGGAATGGTGTAGTTTAAGTTGGAGGTGTAGCTGGGTATATTCTGGGTATTGTGAGTGGTGTTAAATCCTGGGCTTCCCTTGTTTTTGGTGCTGTAGATGAGCCAGCTTTAGTAGCAACGCTAAAGGACACCAAGTAAACATCACTGAACAACACAATACACATAGTCCCATCTTACCACTCTCATATATTCAACAGACCCCATCGAATCCCTCCCATTTCCCAGTATAAAATCAACTACTGGCTCTTTCACCGTGAAATCGCCAATATTTGGTTGTCGCACTCTATGAGAAGACACTTTTTTTTTTAAATTTTCTCTGAACACGTCTCCAAAATTTCACCAACACGAAAAAATACATAAACAATCAATTGAGCTTTGACCATCAAGACAAATCATTGCTGAAAATGGCTATTGAAAACAGTATTGTTGTTCCGGCTTATCATGAAAAGCTAAATATCAAACCTTTAACCACTAGATTATTCGCTGCCTTGGGCACTGCTGACTCTAAAAAGACAGAATTGATCTTTGTTGATGATAATTCAAATGATGGTTCAGTTGAAGAGGTTGAAGCATTAAAGAAACAAGGTTACAATGTCGATATAATTGTTAGAACAACTGAACGTGGTTTGAGTTCTGCTGTCTTGAGAGGTTTTGCTGAATCTAAAGGTGAATATTTGATGTGTATGGATGCTGATTTACAACATCCTCCAGAAACAGTCCCTGATTTTTTGAAAAATTTAAGATCTCACCCATTTTCAATTGGTACCAGATATGCTGATGGTGTTGGTATTGATAAGGATTGGCCATTATATCGTCGTGTTATTAGTTCAGGTGCTAGAATCTTGGCTAGACCTTTAACTACTGCATCTGATCCAATGAGTGGATTTTTCGGTGTTCAAAAAAAATACTTGACTAATGCTCAAAATGTCAATACACAAGGTTTCAAAATTGCATTAGAGTTATTAGCTAAGCTTCCTTTACCAAAAAATGAACCAATTGGTGAAGTTCCATATTCTTTTGGTGTCAGAACTGAAGGTGAATCAAAATTGTCAAGTAAAGTTATGATTCAATACTTGGAACAATTAAAAGAATTGTACATTTACAAGTTCGGTGCCTTGCCTTTGTTATTTATCATCCTCTTCTTAATTGTTGCTGCTTACATTGTTTTGTCCAACATCATCTTTGGTTAATTCAATCTAGTTATTATTCATGTTTTTATAAAGTTGTAAACTGATCTGTCACTTGTAACGGGCGCCATTCATTGGTCGCGATCGATTCGCGAGTTTTGGTGGTCCAGGCAGAGGCGCCCTCAGGCAGGCAGACAAGCCCATCGCAGCTAGGCAGAGAAAGGGCCCCACAGGCGGAGTGCAGCCAACAGCAATCTTGATCATACACAATTCTTCTACACATGATTTTAATTTCAACCAAGGGGGTCTCGTTTCATCCTTGAACAAACAAAACCCATCAACACACTTTCCCAATTCAATCCATCCTCAACCGCCCAGTTCCTTTCCAATATTTTACTCATTACTCCTTTATCAAAAAGAAGCAATGACTACCCTTATTCTCAAGGTTGATGAGAACGGAGAAACAAAGGAAAAAGGTGTTGTGTTTCTTCCAGCTTTACCGCTTCCAAATAACTATCAAGATGGTGATTACTTGTTCAATCTAAGACTTGTTATTCCTGCTGCTTGTCCAATCTCTAGAAACGGTATTGTTTGGATCAATGTTCCTGAAGATGCTGACACCCCTTTCGAAAGATCAAAATATCATAAAAGAGCTATAGAAAATTCATTCACGTGTGATAATGAATTGGATTTCAAGATTTATAAACCTGGTTCTTATAGCTACTACATTTCCTATAGAGATGATTCTAATCATTTAAAAACCACTAGAAAGTTTTATTTTGTTGTTCCTCCTTCACTTTATATCAATAATGAATTTATCCCATTAAATGCAATTGCTCTTGAATCTGTTATTTCCAAATGGTTGGGGCCAAGAACAAATTGGGATAATGTCTTCAATGAAATCTCAAAGAAGAATTATAATATGGTTCATTTCACTCCTTTACAAGAAAGAGGTGAATCAGACTCTCCTTATTCAATTTTTGATCAATTAACTTTTGATCCAAATTTATTTGAAAATCAACAAGATGTTGAACAATTGGTTCAAAAACTTCAGAAAGAAAAAAATTTATTATCAATTACCGATGTTGTCTTCAATCATACTGCTAATAATTCAACTTGGCTTAGAGATCATCCAGATGCCGGTTATAATAAAGAAACTGCTCCTCATTTAATTTCGGCTATTGAACTTGATGGGAAATTATTGGAATTTAGTGATCGATTAAAAGAATTGAATTATCCAACTAATTTAAACAACGTTTCAGATTTACTTAAAATTATGGATGGTATCAAAGTTCATGTGCTTGGTGATTTGAAGCTTTGGGAATTTTATGTCATTGATGTTAAAAATTCATTGAATGAATTGAAACAAATTTGGGATTCAAATCACCAATTTGAAAAAATTGAAATCCCTGAAGATATTAAAGGTTCGTTAGTTAAATTGGCTCATTTCGTGGCCGAAAATGCTGCAACTATTACACTGGCTGATCGTTACGCCAATAAAGTTGATCCATTAAAATTGGCCACTATCTTGAACTCTGCCTTTGATGTCCATTCTTTCGAAGAAATTGAAGAGAATGCTCATAAAATCCTAGATGAAGTGAACTTACCAAGATATAAAGAATATGATAATGATGTTGGTGATATAATGGAGCAGTTATTTAATAGAATTAAATATTTACGTGTTGATGACCATGGTCCAAAACTAGGTGAAATCAACAAGAAGAATCCATTAACTGAACCATATTTTACCAGATTCACTGCAAAAGACGGGAAAGATTATCAATTAGCTAATAACGGTTGGATATGGAATGGTAACCCATTGGTGGATTTCGCTTCAAATCAAACCAAAAGTTATTTAACTCGTGAAGTTATCATCTGGGGTGATTGTGTTAAATTGCGCTATGGTTCAGGTCCTCAAGATTCACCATATTTATGGAACAGAATTGAAGAATATGTGAAGTTATCTGCAAAGATTTTTGACGGTTTTAGAATCGATAATTGTCACTCTACACCATTACATGTTGGAGAATATTTTTTGGATTTAGCAAGAAGAATTAAACCAAATCTATATGTTGTTGCAGAATTGTTTTCTGGCTCGGAAGATATGGATAATTTATTTGTGGAAAGATTAGGTATTTCATCATTAATCCGTGAAGCTATGCAAGCTTGGTCTGTTGATGAATTATCAAGGTTAGTTTACAGACATGCTGGTTTGCCAATTGGTTCTTTCCAACCATTACCATTAGATGATTTTGCTTATCCTCCAGATGGTAAAGATGAAGTTATTACAAATTGCTTGTCAGAAATACAAATTCCAAGAATCTTGAAACCTGCTCGCACACATGCCTTATTTATGGATTGTACACATGACAATGAAACTCCTTATGATAAAAGAACAGTTGAAGATACTTTACCAAATGCTGCTCTTGTTTCATTATGTGCAACAGCGGTGGGCTCAGTATTTGGCTATGATGAGTGTTATCCACATCTATTAGATGTTGTTAATGAGAAAAGACAGTATACTTTTGGTAATGGGATTGGTGAAGTTAAAGCTAAACTTTATGAGATCCGTAAGTTAATTTCAAATTCAAGCTACAACGCAGAGGATCATGAAATGCATGTTCATCACGAGGGTCAATTTATCACATTACAGCGTTTGAATGCGAAAACTGGTGAAGGTTGGTTTTTAATTGCTCGTACTAAATTTCATCAAGCTGAAGATCAATGGTTAGCACCAGTGGTGTTGAAAGGTACCAAAGCCAGTCATGAATTTTCATACAGCTTGGAGAAAATTGGCGATCCTTCAAATGATGATTCAAAATTAACTTCTGTTCCAGTGCACGTGAAGAAATTAGAAAGTCCAAAAGTTGAATATATAAATGGTGATTCAGAGATTTCGTTACCAGATTATTTTCCTCAAGGTTCTATTATTGTTTTAAAGACAACAATCGAGAATGTGAATCAAGAATTGGATGATTATATAAGAAATGGTGCTATAAAGTCCACAGAGGGTTTAACTTTATATGATTTAAATGCTTTATTGTACAAGTGTGAATCTGAAGAAAGAGATGCAAGTGCTGGTCAAGATGGTGTTTATGACATTCCAAATCATGGCAAGCTTGTGTATGCTGGATTACAAGGCTGGATTTCTGTGCTGAGAGACGTTATCCAGAATAATGATTTGGCTCATCCAATCTCGGATCATTTGAGAAATGGTCTGTGGGCATTAGATTATATTACAAATAGACTTCAAAAGTATAGAGATGATGGTCCAATAGATACTTTCACTCGTTGGTTGAAAACAAGACTTGATAGAATTAAACAAGTTCCATTCTTCTTGGTTCCTCGTTATTTTGCTCTAGTCATTGGTATTGCTTATGAAGCTTTAAGATTTAGAGCATTAACTTCATTTGTCCCTGAAATTCAAAATGGTAATTTATTTTTACAGAGATTGGCCCTTACTTCAATTCAAATGACTGGTATAATGAGATCAACTTCTTTGGCTCCTTTTAAGCAAGTACCAAGTATGGCGGCAGGTTTGCCACATTTCAGTTATGATTACATGAGATGTTGGGGAAGAGATGTTTTTATTTCAATCAGAGGTTTATTATTAGCCACTGGGAGGTATGAAGATGCTAGAAACCATATATTGAACTTTGCTGCTACGTTGAAACACGGTATGATTCCTAATTTATTAGATGCCGGTAGAAACCCACGTTATAATGCTCGTGATGCTGCTTGGTTCTTTTTGCAGTGCATTCAAGATTATATCCACATCGTTCCAGATGGAGAGAAGATACTCCATGACAAAGTCAAAAGAAGATTCCCATTAGATGATCGTTATATTAAACATGATGATCCAGAAGCTTTTAGTTATGAAACTTCTATAGAAGATATTATTTATGAGATCTTGTCACGTCATGCTAAGGGAATCAAATTTCGTGAAGCAAATGCTGGTCCACGATTAGATAGTCAAATGAAAGATGAAGGTTTCAATGTTGAAGTATTTGTTGATTGGGAAACAGGATTAGTTCATGGTGGGTCACAGTTTAATTGTGGTACTTGGATGGATAAAATGGGTGAAAGCGCAAAGGCTGGTAATAAAGGTGTTCCAGGAACTCCACGGGATGGTGCAGCTGTTGAAATTAATGGTTTATTGAAAAGTGCACTTAGATTTGTTATTCAGTTAAACAAGAAAGGGTTGTTCAAATATGACTCTGTTGAGAAGTCGACTGGTGGTCAAATTAAAATCAAAGATTGGGATGGTTTACTTCAAGATAATTTTGAAAAGTGTTTTTACGTCCCAAAAGATCCTAAAGAAGATTCAATGTACCGTGTTGATCCAGCTATTGTCAATAGACGGGGTATCTATAAAGATCTTTATAAAACTGGTAAGCCATATGAAGATTATCAACTCAGAGCCAACTTCCCGATTGCAATGACAGTTGCACCGGAGTTATTTACCCCAAGTAAAGCGTTAGAAGCTTTAATCATTGCAGATGAGGTCATTAGGGGACCGTTAGGTATGAGGACATTAGATCCGTCAGATTACAACTACAGACCTTATTATATTAATTCAGATGATTCAGATGACTTTGCTACCTCAAAAGGTAGAAATTATCATCAAGGTCCTGAATGGGTTTGGTGCTTTGGTTACTTCCTGCGTGCTTTCCATGCATTCCATTATCAAGACGAATCATTCAAAAATGATTTAGGTGAGCCATCATCTGAATTGAACCAGTTACTCGCTGTTAGACTCAAAGAGCATAGAAAATGGATTAGAGAAAGTCCATGGGCTGGTTTAACTGAGTTGACCAACAAAGATGGAGAGCTTTGTCATGATTCTTCTCCAACTCAAGCTTGGAGTACCTCATGCTTGTTGGATCTTCACTTAGATCTTTGGAACAAAAATTTTACTTCATAAAATAATGAACAGTTCTACAATCCATCATGATTAATATAGTGACTGTCATCATGGCTCGCTACCTTTGATCACTTCATTCCTTGTGTATTTTTGTTATGCATTTTATACATTATATTTTGAATTATGTTTTAAAATTACCCAGTATACACTGTTTGTAGTCGACGGATACTCGCGCCAGTACTAGTGTGATCAATATGTCTGGATGTTCCAGCTTATCAGTGAGTTCGCGAATTCTTAGTCGCGACGTTGTTATTTCCTGATCACAGGAGCTTCTATGTAATTTAACCAAATAAACAAGCTAGGAAGCTCACGCTATACTATCAATAACAGCTATTTTCATTAATCAACAGATAATTACATGGCTCATATCAAGGATTCATGGCGTCAACTAGGAGGGATAAACAGAGCCAGGTTGTTCAGAACTTCTTTCTGAAGGCGGCTAATGTCATCACACAAGCTCGTTCGTCTTTAGAAGACAATACTAATAGCATGAGCTCTTCAAAGCTCAACAAATGGTTCAACTTAGATATGTATGACACCTCAAGAGATGATTTGAAACAATGGAAGTCTTTCAACGGGAAAACCGCTTCTCCTATAGTGATTGAAACATACTTAGATTTAAGAGATATAAACTTGAACCAGTCTTTAACTTTGAAGGATGATCATGGTGACACTTGGAATATAAATACAAAGAAGACAGAAGTTGTTTTGGAAAGATGGCTGATAGAGTTAGACACGACTACATATGATGATGTTAATTCAGAATTGCCCCTACTTTATAAGAAACTCATTCTAACATTCAGATACCTTTATACAATTACAAAGCTTCTTCCAACATATAGGCTACTGAAAAGACTTTTAAAAATTAAGCTAACAAAAACCCCCTTGAAAATTGGAACAAGAATACTAGACGGCTATAAACCTATTGTATCAAAGGGAAGAATAGGTTTGAGCAAACCCATTGTTGCTAACATAGATGATCATTTGGTACAAAAGACTATAAGTCCTGTCTCAACTACAATCGGAACTCTCAAGATCTCAGTCTCATACAGAAAACATACAGATTTTCAACTAAGTGATAATGAGGAGACGCTCTCTAATCATTTTTTGAATATTGATAAGACAAAAACAGCATCCGTTCCTTTAAGAAAAGCCTTCAAAGCTGGTACAGCATCACCACCAAATAGCTCACCATTGGGAAGAAACAATTCAACTGCATCTCTGGCGCAAGTTTTACGAAATCAAAGATCTGGATCAAATAGTGGGCCATGTACGTCAGTCCCAAAGTCAATTACTTCATCAATTGGTTCAATCTATGGCATACCAGTTCCTAACTCCAATGACCTTAGTTCAAGTGGAAGTACTCCCAAATATTCATCGTCTTTTGGAAAAATCACACGTCGTTCAAGTATTAGAAGATCTTCAAGTAATGATCGTGGTACTCCGTCGAGTCTTGAAAGAGGAACGCCTTCAAGTTTCAGAAATCCTTCAAGTGGAATTTATGTGGATGACGATCTTAATGATTTTGTCAAGCTCATTGATAGTAAGCCAGATTTGAGATTGAAATATTCCCCAAATATTCAAGATTCTTTAGGTAAGTTTCAATCCATGAAATCTAGAAATGATATGCTAGGCGAGAGTCTGTCTGCTAGCGTGTTTTCAAAGTCCTCATCTCCTCCACCTCAGATGTCAAGTTATGCTGCTCCTAATTTTCAAGGAAGAAATATGTCAGTTTCACCAAAGTCTAATTCACAATATCTCCCTGCTATCCCTTCCAGATTACTAGAAGGGAATAGTAGTAACGAATCATTGAGTCATGGGTTAAGAGAAACTAGAAGTAACTCCACAAATGTTTCAAGAATAGGTTCAAGTTCGCCTGCATCAATTTTGAGAAGATCAAACAAAAGCTTTAGTATAGGACCTTCAAATCCAACCATTGCAGCCACCGCTACCCATGCCAAAATGCATAAAACAAGTACGTCAATTGATTCATTCACTGGAAAGGGAAAGCCAGGAACCTCTACAAATGAACTCAAACAAGATGATGAAGATGATGATGACCTGCTATTTGCCATGAGTGACATGAATCTACCAAAACAATAATGAATTATAATGAAAAAATCCAAACTCTAAAAAAAAATAATAACTCCTTCCAAACCAATAAACAATTATCCTAACCCAAACACTTTTAACATCTATAAATCAACATTTTCGTCGTTCCTTGCATCTAAAATACTAATAAATTTTTCTTTTTGCTTTTTATGCCATTCCAAATGTCTCTGTAGGTCGTAATCTCTTCTAAACATTCTCGAACAACTTTTGAAAGAACAGGGTATAGTTCTCACTGGAGCTGCGACTGCATTTAGCAACAAATCTGAAGCAGAGCCACCTTTGGATATAAAATTCTGCAATTTTGCAGAGTTTACTAGTGGTGATTGTTGTCTCTTTTCTCTATCTGCATCATCAGATTTGGCTAAATCTTGCAAACTGGTAGGAATGAAACCATGATCATCCTGACAATGTCTCAAAAGTTCCTCTTTTTTAAGATATTCACTGGTACATTCAGTACATTTCCATCTTTTGATAGATTTTTCTGTATCATGGACAACCATGTGCATACGAAGACCTTCTTCCCCAACACAACCCTTTCCACATATGTTACAAGTTAATTTAGGATGATCAGTTTTAACATGTAGTTGTAAGGCAGACCATGTTTTAAAATTATTGAAGCATCCAGGGAAAGTACATTGATAAGCAGGTGACTCACCGTGATGTTTTGTCAAATGATTTGCTAATCTATATGGTCTTGGGAATGTCTTGCCACACTCTTTACATGTTAAAACTTTCAAATGTACTGACTGTACATGGTGCCTCAATTGTTGATGTTTGTAGAACGCCTCCTCGCAGCCTTCTTGATCACATTTGAAAGATTTTGTGTGTGTTATTTCATGACGTTTCAAATGTTGTTTTGTATTGACTCCTTTCCCACATACTAGACATTTGAAGGGTTTATCTTCAGCATGGGATATTATATGTCTCTTGAGATGCGAATCTCTAAAGAAAGCACGATCGCAAAGATCACATTGAAATGGCCTTGAATCTGTATGGGTTCGCTGATGTTGAGTTAGCAAGCTTGGCCTCGAGTATACCTTATCACATCCCTCATAATCACAATGATAAATTTTTGGTCTCGAGCTTGATGAGCTCGATCTTGACGTGACTGATGAGACAGAAGTTGTGGAGACAACTGAATCTCTCCTTCCACGAGAGCTTGGTTCTGATTCTGAGCTCATTAGATCAATAGCCACTCTGAATTACAGCAACAATCAGCAGCACAATAAATGGAAGCTTTTTAGTCTTTTAAACGTAAATACTGTAGTGTTTTATTTAAATTTCCAGAGAAGAAAAAAAAAAAAAAAAAAAAAAAAAAAAAAAAAAAAAGCCACTTGATTATGTAACAATTTGAAAGTTTTCTTCAGGAAAAAAATTAGACATCTTTTGGTGATGAAGTGGAAGAGTGAAGATTCTTAATTTGACTTATTGACTTTGGGCCATGTCTGATTACGGTGATGATGCGTGAGTAGTCGCTTATCCATTCGAGCTCATATTTTCTTTGCGTTTTAACACTTTGAAACAGTTTCAACGATGGAAATGAAAACTTTGAAGATTTCGAACAAGAATACAATTCAGATTACGATGACGTCCAACCTACAGAAGAAGTTGCTGAAGATGGAAGAACTATAGTCAACGGGGGTACTGGTGCTGATGAATTCAATAGTGATCAAGCCAGAAGAAAAACAAACAAAGAGTTAGCCATTCCAAAAAGTAAGAGAACAACAACACCATACATGACTAAATATGAAAGAGCCAGAATCTTAGGTACAAGAGCCTTACAAATATCAATGAATGCACCAGTTTTGGTTGATTTGGAAGGTGAAACTGATCCTTTGCAAATTGCAATCAAAGAGTTGGCTCAAAAAAAGATTCCATTGGTTATTAGAAGATATTTACCAGATGGAAGTTATGAAGATTGGGGTTGTGATGAATTGATCGTTGATATAGATGTCTAAATGTAAAATAATTAATTTGGTTTGTCAATTTTTATTAGTACAGATAACCCTCATCATAATAATAATGTATATTTAGTTTGACACAAAATTTAGAAAGTCCGTACCCATAAACACTTGATCACCATTCATTCTCTCACTTTTAAATCTATCTATAACATCCTTGAACTCACTTTCATTCATTCCTATCGCGCTTAAATTTTTATTCAATTCCTCAGCACGAACTTCTGTATCTGTAGAGAACACTTTTAAAGCTCTTAGTATTTCACTTTTATTCGGCAGTTGAGATAAATCATTGGACATTATCGACAGAAAAGTGGAAAAGTTAAGGTTGTCATTACCATTATCAATATAGGATAGCAAATTTGCAATCTCCTCTTGAGATAAAGTTTTGCCTGTTGTTTGTTTTAGACTCTCGAGATCTCTTTTGGAGATTATCCCATCGTTGTCATGGTCCATTATTTCAAATGCATCTTTGAGTTTGGCTATCTGTTCAGATGGGAGTACTTCACGCGAGATATTAGATTTCTTAGTGCTCGACATCATCGGAGTATAACAGCACTTGGTGACACTAGTTTCATTCTAGTTGAGCTCAAAAGTTTGAAGACGATTCCTGGTTTTCTAGTTTGTTTACAATTCCACCAAAGGGGCAATCCCGGTGAATTATGGTCGGATGTATAAGCTACAATTTTGAACAATAACCAATGCCTGGTGATTTGATTAAAAAACTGATCAGAAAAACTTGAAGACCTCCCAGATTGAGGTGAGTCTATTGATTTTGATAACACCATCAAGCTCCCTGTCTTTCAATTCTTTGAGTTGGGTTAATTCACTTGGTAATAAATAGTCCATCTCTTTCCCCTTAACGTCGTCTCTGTTGATCTTAGTTATTAAACCACTATTTTCCTGCTTTAAACAATCGATTTTCTCCAATAACTGACCCATATTCCAGCAAACATTACTTTTCAAAAAATCAAAACTATGCTTTTCATTAAAGCGATATAAGAAAACCGATTTCGAAGCAGCTCTATCAGCAGATTTTGGAATCTCTTGGATTTGCAAACTGTTGTATTTGACTAATGTTGCAGTTAGTGAGCGTGCATCCTTTTCTCTCAATAGAGCGACTGAATTAATGAGCTTCTCTGAAACTAGCCTATTATCACGAACACATCTTAAAATTCTTGCACAAGGAGCCCCCAATGTTGATGATATAACAGAATCATATACTGATCTTTTCAAAAGAGTTAAAACTTCCGGAAAGGGAACATAATATAGCCCGTTTTGAGCTTTTTTCAAAAATGGAATTGTTGAATTAGTCAATATTTTCAAGTGCTGCTCCACAATAGCAAGTTTAGCTGTATTTGAATCTTCAACCTCGTCATCTGAATGATCCTCGCCATTCAACTCTGGAACAGAAAACCCTTCTTCCAATTTAACACGCTTTGAGCTGGATCTTGTATCGGAATCAGAAGCCTTTCTTTTTGTTGGTCCATTCAAAATTGTACCGTTCAAAATAAAATCTGTTGGGAGGTGTTTCAATACATCTCTAGCATTGAATGTACAAGAATTTTTTGGTTCATAGGCCGACGCATCCTCAAACTCTTCATTTGATAAACCAATTTGATGTAATGGATTAATGACAGGCGGCGTGTTTTTATCGGTAGCTAACAATGCGCTTTCATAAATGACTGATGTAACTTTGCCAATTCTATGGCAGCAGAAATGTGTTAGCTGCACACTGCGTTTGTACTTCAAGAACCTTTGAATATTAAAGGACAAGCTGATATTTGGATTGATTTTGGAGGAAGATGTTGATTTATCTTTGATTATAAGGCTTTCAGGTTGGTAGTCAACAATTTTCAAAAATTCAAGCTTTGCAAACGCTTTTGCTTCAGCTTTTCTCTTAAGTTCTGACAATGTTGAGGTTTTCGGTATTCTTCCGTAGGCCTTTTTATATGTTTGTAACCAAAGATCTTTAAGTGGGTTGAAATGGGTCTTTGATATTGGTATCAAAAATTTATCTGTCACTAATGACGCAAAATGTTTCTCCAATTGGTGAACTTCCTCCTTATCATCAGAACCAAAGGACGATAAGTAGTCATTAATTGATAAGTTCCCTAAACTTAAAAAGTTGGAAACAATTTGAGTTAAAGAATCATTATTGTATAATTTGTCAACATATCCAATGATCTCACCAGAATATAACAACGCCAAAGCACCATCTTCTTTGAAATAGTAGTATGTGGTTTCAGATTTCAAAGTAGTTTCAACCCACACAGAAACGCAATTAAGTTGAATTAAACTAACTAGGGTTTTCTTCACTGTTGATGGTGACAGCTTTGATTTCTTTGACAACTCTCTAGCACTCAATCTGCCATAACTGATCAACACTGACGATATAAGAGCCGCTCTTTTACCCAAGTAAGACTCTATCAATCCTGTGTAAACGAAGGACTCAGGGCTCTGAGATTTCGCAGATTCTGAAGCAAGCATCTGTTGTTTAACTAGCTTATTCTTTCTTGCAACAAGTTCCAACTTTCATGAATCAAATTTTCTACTTCATCAATAAAAACCAAAAAAAAAAAAAAAAATTGAAAAATTCATCCTGGCATAAACCCTTTTGGAAATGGCAGAATAATTATAGGGCAAATTAGAAGCTACAATTAATCTAACGAAAAACAATTCAACATTTATTTCATCTTAAGAACAAATTATTTCTTTTCCTCCCACGAAGGGGTGGTTTTCCAATGCTCAAATCCTAAACCAATACCCCAGCCTTCATTGATAAATCTCTGTGGGTTTTCAATACCGATTTGATCAAGTTCTTCAATCTCTTCTTTAGTCAACTCAGCCAAATTGATAAAATCTTTGACTCTATCCTTGTTTGAAGATCTGGCAACAACTATTCTACCACTGAGAATATGATATGATGTCAAAATCACGTTTGGGCTTACTGTATACTTTTCAGCTAATGCTTTGACCTTTGGTTCTTCAAGCAATGGAGCACCTTGAGCACCAAATGGAGAATAAGCCTCTATTTTTACACCTTTTGATTCAAAAAATTTGACCAGCTTCTTCTGTGGGATTCTAGGATGGAGCTCAATTTGATTCAAAACCGGGGCAACACCAGTCTCATCAATAGCCCTTTGCAATAATTTTTCAGTATAATTTGAGACACCAACACTTCTCACTTTATCAGTTGTATCTCTCAACTTGACAATTTGCTTGAATGTTTCAACATAGTCCCCGTTCTTAGCAAAGTGTAAGACACCATTCTCATCATATGGATTG
This sequence comes from Hansenula anomala, assembly GCF_001661255.1. Taxonomy (NCBI): domain Eukaryota; kingdom Fungi; phylum Ascomycota; class Saccharomycetes; order Phaffomycetales; family Wickerhamomycetaceae; genus Hansenula; species Hansenula anomala. Next base: position 24,657 of record NW_017567112.1, read on the forward strand.
TTAGGTTCACCATTTTCATCCGTGTCATAACAGACAGGCCAATGTTGTAATAACAAATCAACATAATCAACACCAAGCGACTTCAATGATTCGTTAAGAGATTTTTCTGCCCTATCCCATAAAGCTGGCCAGACCTTGGTGGTTATGAATAAGTCTTCTCTTTTAACTTCACCATTATCAAACAATTCTTTTAAAGCTTTACCGATAGCTGGCTCACTCCCATAGTACCACGCTGTATCGATATGACGAATACCTGCTCTAATTGCTGACTTCACAGCTTCCTCCAGACGTGAATGGTCATCTTTTGGTGTTGCTGATCCAAGTCCAATTGCTGGAATTGAATAGCCGTCATTTAGTTTAACTTTGTGGTCTATTGCTAGTTGGTGGGTAGGCATTTTGACACTTTGTTCTTTGGCTTCTTTTATCTTAAATTATTGAAATAGATTTATAGATTTCATGACTGTTTGTTCTCTTTTATATATTTTACTATCAAAGCAACAACTCTATTATATAGCAATTTTGCTTTTTGATTTGTACTCCTTCACCAAGTTGCTGAACAAGAGTTGTGTAGCAATTCGCAACCGTTTTCAGTTTAGTTCGTGGCTTTCGCGACGCCATTCATATTCTCTCTTAAAACTACACGTAAAACAATCTGGAGCAATTGAGACAGTAGAAATCAGCGTGTATCTATTATAGCTCTGTTTATATTCTTCTTTCCGTTTTCGACTTCAACCCTTATAAGATTTCAACCTCACCAGCCAATTCAAGTCTTCTACTACTTGAACCCACGTAAAGTTTATAAGTTCCAGGGTTAATAACCCAACTTTGGTCTTCTGTGTCCCAAACACTGATATCTCTTCTTAATATATCAAAGTGGATCTTAGCCGTTTCACCAGGCTTTACATAAACTTTATCAAACCCTCTCAATTGTCTAGGTGTTTTGATATCGCCATAACCATTAGGATAATCAATATATAATTGAGCAACATAAGCACCTTCACTATCACCAATATTTGTGACTTCAACCTTCACCGAGTATAAAACATTCCACAATGCTTCATTTCCTCCTAAGCTACCACCTGCCAATGGCTCCTCGTAGTAATCTTCCTCTGTGTAACCTTCCGGATACTCATACTCATCAACACTGTAAATTTTCTCATTGAACAAATAAGGATATATATACCCTGGAACAGGTGTAAAATCTCTGAATGGAAACAAAGCGTCATCGACGTCTTTGAGTTTTTCCTCTGCATACACATATTCATCTAAGTATGGAGCAGGACAAGGTAAATCAGTCGTTGGAGGTAAAATCTCTTTGATTGAAAGTTCTGATAAGGAGAATTTAGTGTATGATAAACCAAATCCGAATTCATAACGAGGTCTGATTCCATTTTCATCAAAGTAACGATAATCTAAAAGTCTGTTTAAGTCATCTTGTGGTTTACCCTTCAATGGAATTTTGTCAATGATATCAACATATTGGTCATCTTTACGGGCAATAGTAAATGGTAATCTACCACTTGGATTATCATCACCAAATAAAACATCTGCAATTGCAGCACCGAAAAACTGACCTAAAGGTGGTGTGTAAAGTACAGCAACAACGTTCTCATGGTCAACAAAAGACTCTAGGTTAACAGGACCCGTGGCAGTCACAACGACAACAGTTTTATGACATCTATTCGCAATATGCTGGATCAACTCTTCTGTGTTTTGCCATAGAGTAAGATTTTTTCTGTCACCAAAATTTCCGTCAACTTCAATATAACCTTCACCTGAGTCTGCAAACCCAAATACTATGCACATATCTGCATATTCAGCAATTTCATCAACATGGTCAAACTCATATTCATCACTTGTATAGTCAATCACCATTTCACGTTCTCTAGCTTTTTTAGCAATTGCTTCCCAAGGTGTTATTCCGTAAGGGGCATTGACGCTAGCAGAACCCCAACCACTAAACAATGCACCATCCGCAGATTGTTGATCTTTTGAATTGAATCCCTTAGTATCAGGACCTGCTCCTTTTCCAGCAACCAATAGTCTACGCACCCCATCATTGGTACAAATAGGAAGGTGATGTGCATCATTTTTCAAAAGAACAATACCCTCACGAGCAACTTGTAAAGCAGTTTTTTCAGTAAAGTCATCTCTTGCGTCAATATGGTAATTTGTTTGTTTAATTGGTCCATAACTCTGGAATGGAAATTCCTGATCGTAGGTATGAAAACTCCATGAGCTAAAATTTGGTAAATCTTCCTCGCGTTGTTCACTTGGTAGTTTGATATCAATTGAGTAAAAAGCTGCTAGGATTCTAGTTACCATATCATTTAATCTAGATTGTGGGATTGTATCATTGTAAATAGATCTGGTTAACAAAGGGCCCCAATATGATTTCCCACTACACCAATCACCAAAAATTTCACCGGGCATGGTCATATCTAAACCTGCTAAGGCAGACTCAACACCTGAATGTTGTGCACCCCAGTCACTAACAACAAATCCTTGAAATCCCAATTCTTCTTTCAAAAGATAGTTAAGTAAATAAGAGTTTTCACAAGCATATGTTTCGTTGACCCTATTGTATGAACACATAACACCACCAACCCCAGCGTGAACAACATCAGCCCAAGGCCATAAATAGATTTCATGCATGACACGATCTTTAATTTGAGAATCAATAGAGTCTGTTAATCTATCCCAATCACCACCTGTCCATTCGTTTTCTTGACGGAAATGTTCCTGCTCGTTACCAATAAAGTGACGTGCAACTGCAACGACACCTTCTTCTTGAATACCTTGAACAGTTAGGGCCCCTGCAATACCTTGTAAATATGGATCTGATCCAAAACTTTCCCAATTTCTACCCCCTTGTGCTTTGTAACCAATTGGTCCAATTGTTGGGGCTAATAAAATATGAACACCTTTTGCCTTTGCTTCTCTTCCGATAGCTTTACCCCTACGATGCATTAAATCCTTATTGAAAGTAGCACCAGTTGCTAATCCAGATGGGAAACTTGTGACAAAATCTGTAAATCTAACGCCATTAGGGCCATCTTGAAGACATAACGGAGGGATATCTAATCTTGGGACTCCACCAGTATTACCAATACAAGGACCAGAACCCCATCCAATACCAGTTGTTAAATTAACCTTCTCTAGGACAGTCATTTCACTAACAATATCTCTTGCTTTAGCATATGCTGCTTGCCAAACATGCTGCAATCTACCACCAGCCGCTATCCATGTTAGTAAAGTTGACTTCTAAAGCGCTAAGCGCCAAACTATTAAATTAAAGTATCAAACACTAACGTGAGGGATAATAACCAGGGCTAAAATAATTGATATCATCATCGCTATTATCATCCTCTTCTTCTTCAGGATTCCAATACATATGTTTATCATCTGTCAATTGAATCATACGTGGTTTCAAAACCTGTTCCTCTTGACCAACAACCGCTTTTACAAATAACAAATTTGTAAGAGCAATAAATGCTGTGAAGCCCAACCACTCAAATAACTTCATATTTTTCTTGACTTTACTTCCAGCCGCTCTTCTAGATTGGTCCTTTAACTGTGATTTCAGGCGCTTTGGTGGGTGGTATGAAGAAGTAAAGAAAAATAATGAAAAAAAAACCAACATTTTATAAACAAGTTTCAAAAGTTGAAAACCTTCACCAGCGCGAAGTCCAAGACTAAAGCATGTCAATGAAATTCTTTTTATGACTTCAAAGAAGAAATATCAGTTCCATATTCGTTGGGTATAGCAGATGTTGGAGATGTAGATGTGTTGATAGTATGGCTGGAATTGTTATGGCCCGTTAAATGATAGTTATTGAGGCTCACAGGATGATGCAATCTTTCTCTTCTATCCATGATACTAGCTGGGGGTATTCCCACGGTACTAGCATTTGTGTAGAGTGTGGGATGGTCCGATAATACTGTGCCTGAAGTTGATGGTTGAGAATTCTCTGAAAATGTTGATGACCTCACAGAGACCGTAGACATTGAGATCACAGGCAGTGTACTTATATTGTCGTTTCTAGTGTTGATACTTTCATGTGCAATAGATGGAGTCTTTGATGATGTTTTCATAGATTGGTTGAGGGATTGATCAACGTCGAAACTATTATCAGTTTCTGGACTCAAATCAAAACGTGTCACAAGGTTTCTATTTTGACTGGTTACTGGTGTGCCATTTGACCTATCAGTGATAACTGTTCTATCATTCCCTCTTGAGTGTGAACTGTTGATTGGGTTTGATGAAACAGGTGTTGGAACTTGATTCTCATCTCTGTGTCTCTCATGGTTGATTTTGACTTGATGCTTATTGGTTGAGCTCACCCTCCTATGATTCGCCATAGCGAATGAGGAATTGCTTCTTGACTGGATAAGTCTTTTGACCCAAGAGAACCGTCCTTTAATTCCCTTCGAGGTGTCTAAATAATGTTAATATATCTCTCAAGAATCATCCACTGATATGAACCCAACTTACCTGGATAGTGACCAGCATCTGTTTGATCAGACATTTCTTCCCTAAAGCTTTGGTGCCAGTGAATAGAGTGGAAAGATTTAGCTCTTGTCTGATAGTGTTGATATTATTCAGGTAGTTGGAATAGATGACTAGAGTAGGTTTAAATGTGATCTCTTTTTTTTTTGCTCAGTAAGGTCAAAAATTTCGCGAAGTCAATTTGTACGTGATCTGGAGCATAAAAAATGTCGCTAATATCGTATATTTCTTTCATAACTCTTTATTGTTCTCATTATTCCCTATATAATTCCCATTTGGATTCCCCTGAAGACTCCTGTTCCCCTGTTTCTTCGTCTTTGTTATATGTTGTCTCATTAATGTACCTAAAACTTTTGAACCTTATTATCAGTAGAATCCTTATTGAAATCTTTTGAGTCTTCGTATGGTGGAGGAGGAGCATTTACTGGTTGGTGTATTGATGAAGAGGATGGAATCTGTTGAGCATTATCAGCCTGTTGATCAAAAACAGCTTGTGGATAATTATCATTATTAGGGGTGGTGCCATCATTTTCAATTACTCTCTCGTAATCACCATTAATCACTCTTCTATCTGGAGATCCAGTGATAGGACTAGTGATATAGATAATGTATAAAGCATGTAAAGTTCCTGGTAAACCAAATAACAATGTCAACAACACATTCAACAAAAACTGATTTGTGCAAAACCCGACTCTGATCAATATTGGAAATGGTGGCAAAAAAAACGCTAAAACGTATAAAATGACATCAGAAGTGTCAAACTGCATGTTATGTTGAGTCATGATTGGTTTCAAATTATGAAAGTTGAATTACAGCTAGAGTAGGTATAGATCCTTGTGTTAATCTGATGTGTATTTTTTTTTAAACAGAATTATTATTACCTAAATGATGTGTCAGCAGAGCTGATAACATTTCGGTATTTGCTCAACATTAACGTCAAGCTCTAATCATATAGCGTACCCTTCTATACATCAGAAAGCATTCAACCTAGAGGGCCTTCTAGTATCAGGTAACATCATCATATTGTTTCTACATACTGAATCGCTTTGGTGTATCTAGATTAATGTAAACTTCAAACAGCACCGCGACTCGACGAGATTACACTTACAGGACTGCTTAAGTGTAGTTGCCGATATAAGCCTTCTACTGAAATATGATATTATAATATCAAAACCCACAAAGCCTTTATATTTTGCATGATGAGCGATACGTAGCCAAATTTACGCCCCAATACAATCAAGCAGTTGATACAGCGCACGTTATGACTCGGTAATCCTTGACTCAATGAATAAGACATCAAAACTCATTATAGTAATATAGCACAACGATTGAAACAAACCACTGTCTATAGAACGTTAAGATCTAAATTTGAGGTGTTTTTAGTTGATGAACAGTGAGGCTATGATGCCCACAAAACTCTATCGGGGCTGTCTACCCAAATTAGCTGAATCATTTTCCGGCTTCTGGACAGAGAAGAGCTCATCAGCTCATCTGTATCTAAAGCCGAGCTCACGAATTTAATGTGAAGTTGTAGTGTGCAGTGTGCAGTACCTCTCAACAAGCCTTGAGTACACTGCCCCTGGATAATCCGCAGCTCTACTCATTTTTAAGCTCTTTCCAATATATCCAAGTTCTTTGAATTAATTGTTGTGCAGAGATTCAGTAATTCATGGCTAGTTGTCGGAGCTCGGGGATAATTCAACTGAGTCAAACGTATGTGTATATTGAGTGTAGCTGTGTACTATATTGTGGCCACTGCACCTCCAGATCTGTACAAATGGAGTAGCTGGAATGATGTATTCATGGAGGTTGTGTTTGGCTGGTCTTAGCAACGTTATACTTTCAATGCTGCTCGACGTTAGATTCACCGAAATGTTATATAAACAATCATTGGCCAAAAATCTTTCTTGCACGTCGACAGATTGAGCTTTGGAGAGCTTATTGTAAGATCCCAATGTCCAAGGGACCAGTAGAATACACCTGAGCAACTCATTAATACAACTACATCAATATTTATTTGAAAATATTACATCAACTTATTTATTAAACTTTTACTTTGCAAGTGGGCGTTGATTTGGCGTTCGTGCTTTTGGGATAAATCCAGATGCCGAACAATACAACAAAAAGAAGGGTATCAATTGGATAAACTAGTGTATCATCATATTGTACCCATTGTCAAATTGAGCGTTAATTCCCATAATTACAGATTCTATATAAAGAGTTGAAAAGACTTCATTTTTTCAGATTTGGTTCGCGTTAAACGTTTCTTCAAGCTTTCCGAGTTTTACCCAATATTCAAAAGTTGTAACCATAGATATCAATAGGTGATAACAAGAGCTTCAACAAGAGCTATATCCCTAATATTCTATGACTTACCAGCAACACACTACTGCCGGATATTCATATCCTCATTATTCTAGCTTGAATTCAACTCATGAACAAACAAAACTGGGCAATACTCCATATCCTGTACAGCCTACATCAACAACATATTCCTATAACAACATTATCATGGGCGGTCAAAACAATCCCAATTACCAGACTAGTGACACTTTCAGCAATAACATGAACTATCCAAGCCAACAAGCTCTATCAAATGGTTCCCTAAAGTTGGAAAAGACCAAAAATATTCCAAGTATCAATTTTGAGCCAGTTAGTAGCGATTTGAAGCCATTTCATCAGCCTTCATCAACAGGTTTTATAACTCAAAGTACAGCTTTCCTAGTACCACAATCGTCATCCGGTAATAATAGGTATTTACATTCACCATTAGAATACACGCCAACGGTGTCTAAATTATCATTTTATCATGACCAAAAGAATAATCCATTTTTGTCCCATAACCCAATGGAAGCATCATCCAATTACCATTACAATTCTCAAATGCACCAGCAAACTTCAGCCTCCGCTCCTAATTTGCAATCACAGCACTTTTTACCTATACCTCAATTATATTATCCTCAATCATCTTCAACCAGATCATCTTCATTTTCAGAGATTAGTTCAAATAGTCAGATTATACAACCCCAACAACAAATTGATCAGATTGATTTTAGTGATGATGCAGTTTCGGCAGCTATACAAGCAGCAGAAGTATCAGCAGCTCAAACAATTGGGCGTAGAAAGAGGAAAACAAGAAAAACATGCATTTTGACCAAAACTGAAGCTGAAAATGCTAAAATTGAAACGTTTGAATGTCCACATTGTTTGAAAATATTTTCAAGATTGTATAATTTAAAATCTCATTTGAAAACTCATAGTGATGAAAAGCCTTTCAATTGTTCATATTGTGATAGGAAATTTGCAAGAAATCATGATAGAAAAAGACATGAATTATTACATCAAGGTGAAAAAAAATTTCAATGTGGAGGCATACTTGGTGATAAAGTAACTAAATGGGGTTGTGGTAAAAAATTTGCTCGTGCTGATGGGTTAGGAAGACATTTTAGAACTGAAACTGGTTGGTTATGTATTAGACCACTGATGATTGAAGCTAAAGAATTAGAAAAGAAACAATTTTTGGAATCAAAGAACCCTAAAGCCGAATTGAGTTCCAATGATGAGATTATCAACAAGATAATTGAAAGAAGTTGATTAAAGTGATATGATGTTATGAAGTATTGAATTTGTTTTTGTTTTGTTTGTTTAGAACTAGTGTACTATGGTGTTGCCTATGCTTTGTTCAGTTTCGTAGAAGTTCTTTTCAGTAGCTCGAATTTTCGCCAATCCTATACGCATTTCCCAATGGGGTAGTCTAATTGCGACGATCGACGAATATTTATAACAAACTTCAAAGTATAAACCAAATCTAGACATACATTATAGCTCATTAAGTTTATCATTTTTGACCAGCTAGCAAGGGGATGCTAGATGATTTATCAATTAGCCTTATGTAGTTTTAGAAGAGCCACTAGTAAGCAAATTCAAAACATAATTGATCTAATTTATCTCTATACCTATCAATCGATCAAGATGATACGTACGATAATAACTACAATCAATAGCTTTACAATTCAAAATATATAATTAGACTCTTGTTTTATGATTAGTTATTAGTAAATGCAAATGAATGATATTAAAGGTTGTTAAAGACTATTATATGTTGTAAGGTGAATTTTATTATTTGACAATGTGACGTTTGAGTGGAAATAAATCTAATGATCTGAATCTTGACCTGGGTTAGCAGTTTCGTAATCCAAAAATTTCAATAATTGCCAAACACCAAATGAGATGAAAGAACCCAAAATTGGACCAATCCAGTAGATCCAGTGATAGTTAGGGAAGGATCTTGAAGCAACAGCTGGACCAAATGATCTAGCTGGGTTTAAACCAGCACCAGTGTAGTAGACACAAATCAAATGTCCAATGAATAAAGCTAAACCAATAGCTAATGGAGCAATATAGGTAGCTCTGTGTTTTTCAACAGCCAAAAATAAAACAGTTAAACATAAAATAGCAGTACCAAAAGCTTCAATAAAGACACCTCTTGATCTTGAACAACCACCACCTAAAGAGTTTGCAAATGCAATTTCACCAGGAGTCATGGCAGAAGCAGCACCAGCAGCAGCCATACCAGCAACCATTTGGGCAATCATCATTAAAGCACCTCTAATTGGAGGAACAGCTCTAGCTAAAATCAAAGTCAAAGTAACAGCTGGATTCAAGTTACCACCTGAAACTCTAAAGAAAATGAAAACACCAACAGCAACAGAAACACCAAAACCTAAAGAAATCATAATTAATTGAGGTGGATGAGAACCATCTTGTTTAACTGATGTGTCTTGGTTGGCAATTTGAGCAATCATAAAAGCTGACCACAAGAATAAAAAGGTACCACAGAATTCACCAACAACGGCAATAAAATGGTTTCTCAAAGTATCATTTAAACCCAAGATTTTTGATCTTGGTTGATATGGTGGGATGTATTCAGCATCAGATTGAGCTTCAATATCATTTGAACCTGATTGGACTTCAGCGGCAGTCATATTGTTAGAATAATTATCAATTGAGTATCGTTTGTGTATTACTATACCAAATACTCCATTGTCTACATCCCATTTGGGCATCCAATGGTACAATCATGAATCATTCGGTAAAGTATTCTTCCATTGTTTATTCCTAATGCAGTCATCAAAGGAAGTATTGACTCACGTTAGTGCCTCAAATGAGATCTATATAACAATCTAGTTTAGCTCCTTTTTATATAGTTGAACTCTTTTAATAAATCATTCGAAGTTATATTTATACATGGAGAGTCGTACCAATCTTTTAACGCGTTCAGCCGCTATAGGATTAAATAAAGTGTTACCATCGCACCCAACTACTGCTCTTGTTCCATCCAGTATTGATATTTCCCTTCGTGCTTCACACTCTATTAATTCTTCTGCTACCCTTGCTGCTGTGACTTCTAATCAATCAACTGTTACTTTCAACTCTATCTGGTCTGATTTTCTTTACCTCATCTTTTTCAAATTAAGTGTT